>NW_006203910.1:290789-304549 GCF_000334495.1 Tupaia belangeri chinensis
GAGGTTGGCCACGCCACAATCCCTTCTCCTCCATTCTCCTCTCGGGATCTTGGGCACGCACGCACATGCGCCCGACGTGAGTTTAAGCCACCAGGTCAGGGACAGGAACAGTGGTCGACTACATGAGAGTCCAGGAACATAGCTATTATGCCAACTGCTGGCTCCTTGATGGATAATTTTAACTCTTATAATCTTCACATATTTGTATGAAGTACAAATACTTAAGTACCCAAACCTCTGTCTCTATCTTAGAGTTATTTTAGAGACTAATGGAGACAATATTTATGAGTACATAACATAGTGCCTGGTGCATAGTGGTAACTAAAAGTATCTAAAATGTGTATGGGAGTATGAATAGAGTACAGAATAAATTCACCATGGTGAATGGTTAAAGACATGAGGACTAAGGACAGATTCCCTAGTTCACAACTTTCTTCTTCTACTTATTAGCTATGTGATTATGTGATTATAGATAATTTACTTAGCCTCTCTGTGACTAAGTTACCACCTTAAGAAGCAGAGAGAACAATAACAATATTGTAAGCTTATTAAAAGGATTAAATGACTTAGTATATGATAATATTTAGGACAGGATCTGGTACAGAATAAATACTACTTATAACCACTATTTATTTGATAAGGTAGTTTCTGAACAAGCTATCGAAAAAAAGTCATGGGCAGAGATTGTTGCAAGGAAATAGAATAAAGTCACTCCCAGATCATGGTACACACAGAGGCCAGCCTGAACATGGTGGGAATAGACTGAGTGGCTGAAGACAGGAGCTCCAGTAAGTATAAAAATAGACAGCCACGCAATGCATTTCCAAGTGTTTTAGAGATACAGCCTTTAGGATATGTCAGAATTATGTAGCTCAGAGCAGATCTATTTGCAGCAGCTTTCTAGGTACTCAAGATTTCCGGTTTCAATTAGTGTAGTGATATTGCATCTTGCAGTCAATGGCTATAATAGCACCTGTTTTCTTTTTAACTAGGATATAAAAAACATCATTTTCTATCATGCATGTTTATTGGAACCTCTCTGGTGTGCAACAAATAACTGCCATAAAGCCTCTGTGGATGAAGATTGCCTTACTTTTTCTTATGCACATATAAATGGGAAGAAATAGATGATCTTACTTTAACTTCAGAGCTTAACTAATATGCAATATAGCAATTTGTTAAATAGTCTAAATTTAAATAATTAAGCATAGTTACAATAGCTGTTTTTGCTGCTTAAATGATCTTTGTAAAGTTCAAAACATGAACCACAAACTCTAAACACTCTTGGTGCTCTAGGTATCTCTCTCTCTCTCTCTCTCTCTCTCTCTCTTTCTCTTTGGTAGTTTTTGCTATACGGTGCATGCAGTTGCTGGAGAGAGACACAAAGAGAAAGAAAGGAAAAGAGAAATCACTCTCCTCCCCAGAGGGGATGGCCACACTGCAATCCTTTCTCCTCTATTCTTCTCTCTGGATTTTGGGCATGCATGCACATGCAATCAGCATTTATTTCAAGCCACCAGGTCCAGGACCCCAACCAGGAACTCAACCATATGGGACCCAGCCACCTGAACCAATGTGCCACCAGCCCAGGTATCTCCTTTTTGAAGCAGATTATAAGCACTGAAAACTCAAGATTATTCCTATGATGACATAAGGGACAAAACATAATGTCTTCATATTTTGTTGCAGAAAGTATGAAAGTTAGACCATATACAAAATAAAAAGAAGCAGGTGCTATTAGAATCATTGATTGCAAGATATAATATCACTAAGCTAATTGGATCCAGAATGCCAATTGCATAGCCAGCAATACAATACTGGAAGTACAAATTATCTTCTAGAGTTAGCCTTAGAAGGACGTAGACATAAACAGCCTATTTGATAAAATTGACATATATACACACTAGAATTATAATGTAGGACAGTACATATTCAAGTACCAGGTGGTGTAGCAGGGTTGTGTCAGTGTTATATTCAAAGCAATTCAAAGAAGTGAAAGATCATTTAACTTTGAGCTGAAGTAGTTCAGGGAAGTCCCATTGCAGAGGGCATTAAAAGGTTGGTATGTTGCCTGACAATTGATTAATTTTATAGCTTAATGAACAAACTTCTTTTTTTTTTTTTTTTGGGGAGGTTTTCGCTATAGGGCACGTGCGCTCGCCAGACAGACAGAGACAGACAGAGACATAGAGACAGAAAGCAAGAAATCACCCCCCAGGGGGGATGGTCACGCCACAATCCCTTCTCCTCCATTCTCCTCTCAGGATCTTGGGCACACACACACACGCGCCCGGTGTGAGTTTTAAGCCACCGGGTCCGGGACACGAACCGCGGTCGACTACGTGGGAGTCCAGCGACATAGCCATTACGCTAACTGCTGGTTCCCATGAACAAACTTCTTGATGCTATTTTCCCACTACAGAAAAAGAAGAAGGTCTTAGAGATCTAAGGTCTTCTGAATTTCAGTGGAGGAACAAATAACATTTTATATTTTAGAGAAAGTGAAGAGTCACCACTCTGAAAAAAGTTTGTTTTGGGGAAGAAGCCTCATCCAGGGAATGACAATTTGGTGACTGTTACGAATTGAATTGTTTCTCCTCCCAAGTTCATATGTTGAAATTCTAATCCCCAGTACCTAAAATAGTGATTATATTTAGAGGTGAAATCTGTAAAAGATAATGAAGTGAGCCAGCCGGTGGTGTGGTGGTTAAGGTGGCTGGGGCCCACAGGACTGACAACACAATTCAAGTCCCAGACCTGGGGGCTTGAAAGCACACCAGGAAAGTGTGCATTCTTGCCCAAAAGAAGTGGAAGAGAAGGTATTGCAGCATGACCATCCCCATAGGAGGTGCTTCCTCAGACCGCTTTCTCTCTGTCTCTCTCTGGTGTGTGCACGTGCCCTCTGGCAAAATTAAAAAAATAAAAAGGGGTAATTAACCTAAAATGAGGTCATCAGGGGGAGCCCTAATTTAAGATGACTTGTGTCCTTCCAAGGAGTGAAGATCAAAACTTAGACATAAACAGAGGGAAGACACAGGGAGATCATTAACAATCTCCAAGCCAAAAGAAAGAAAAAAACAATAACAGACCTCAGAAGAAACCAACCTAGCTGCTACCTTGATCTGTGATTTCCAGCTCTAGAACTGTGAGAAAATAAATTTCTTTTGTTTAAGACATCCTTATTTTGGTCATCCTTGTTTGTATTAGTTTTAGTAAAAACTAATACAGTGACTTAAAACAAGAGCTGTTATTTAGTACATGTTTCTTGTGGACATTGATCTCTTTTGTGCTGGGATGGCTCAACTAATCTTGATTGGCTTTGTCCATGTCTGCAGCTCCTTATCAGATGAAGGCTGAATGATCCCTATGACACTACTCCCTTATCTGGAGGTGGATTTTGGGCTATGATTCTAGTTTTCCTCCACACGGCTTCCTAATTTTCTAAAAGGCTCCTTTACATGGTGCTTGCTATGTTGCCAAAGAGCAGAAAAAAGGGGGCACACTCCAACGTATAAGCACTTTTCAAACCTCCTTCCTGTATTCCACTTGATAATATTTTATTAACCAATAGAAGTCACATAAGCAACATGAGATTTAAGTAGCAGAGGAAAAGACTTACCCTCTTGATGAGCACATCAAAGTCACTTTGCAAGGGGGATACATGTAGAGGAAAAAAAAAAAATTTGTCGCCAATTTTGCAATTTGCCACAAAGACAAAGTGGTTTGGAAGTTCAAAAAGTTAAGGAAATGGGTTGTGTCTCTGTATACTTAGACTCTAGAGATTGGTACAAGTGCTATACCAGAAGTAGAGGAAATCTGATCCATCTAGAGCACAGTGTTTTGAATGTGGCAACAGCTTGAATGAAGATGACTGTATGGGAACCTATAAAAAGAATTAAGCTTGTGAGTCTTGCTGGCTCCTGGTGGACAAATTTGGCAGAACTGAGTAAAAATGCCATCAGAGCTCCAGCCTTCAAGGAACATGTGGGCAGGGCATGAAGCCTAGAAATTAAAAAATACTTTACAGGGACAAACAGTTGACATAAAGGCTATGTTGCTGGACTCCCATGGAGTCGACTACGGTTCAAATCCCAGACCTGGTGGCTTAAAGTCACACTGGGTGAGTGTGTGTGCGTACCCAAGATCCCAAGAGGAGAATGGAGAAGGGATTGTGGCATGGCCATCCCCCGTGGAGGGGTGATTTCTCTCTTTCTGTCTCTCTGTCTCTGTCTTTCTGGCGATCGCACACACCCTATAGAAAAAACTCTCAAATACAAAGAAAGAAAGAAAGAAAGAAAGAAAGAAAGAAAGAAAGAAAGAAAGAAAGAAAGAAAGAAAGAAAGACTTTACAGAGCTAAGGCATAGGATAGATGGTGGCAAGCCAGTCAAAGCAGCATCAGGGGGCTACAAGGAGAAGCAATAGGCAAGGATGACTCTTAGGAGGACACTTCTAAGCCCCTAGAATTCTAATACAAAAATAAGGAGGGAGAAATCACACCCATACAAAATCACAAATGACTGACTAACTTTTCATCAGACTTGATGAGTGCTTGCTCAAACTGAACTTAATTTGATCTAGAAATAAAATAAATGTGGTGTTTGCTGCATTCCAAATATAGTGGTAAAAAATTAATTTCTATAAATAAAAACAATACAAAGAGAAGATTATCCCAAATAGGATTAATGGCATTTAGGAAGAATAGGACAAACATAGAATGTGTGTGTGTGTGTGTGTGTGTGTGTGTGTGTGTGTGTGTGGTATGTGTGTGTGAATGGACAAGAGGCGATAGTGGTACTATGGCTAGCCTCAAGTACCAGAGCAGAAGTGATGGTGCATATTATGGATTGCCTTGAATACAAAATCAAAAGTTTTAGCTTTGATCTAATGAATAAGACAATGAGTAAAAGACATGCAAAAAAAAAAAATCTATTATTTTAGAAAAATGAAAAAAATCCCCAAGAGAATCTGGTTATCCTCAGAGGTATCGTGAAATTCTCATTAAATGATCACCAAAATGTATCTTAATTCCCTTTAATTTAAAACAATAATCCATGCCACTGGACGCTCTTAGTAAGGTGTGAGAGACATTGCATGGTTTCAGATGCACAATGACAGAGCCTTATTGGTTCAGCATTCTTACCTAGCTAGCAATATACCTGGCTTCCGTTGCAATCATTGCTTTGATCATTTGTTCAATGCTTACTATGTGACAAGGGTTGTCTTAGTTGCTGGATTAATAATCCAACATTTTTTTTTTTTGTTAGTCAGTGGAAAAGTAAGGGCTAAGAGCCACATAGGATTGATTTTTAGTCCTATTTCTGCTGCTTACTAGCTACGACACTTGGGTAATTTTAAAAATCTTTTTCTGTCTCATATTTGTCATATAACAAATGAATAAAGGGTAGTAATAGACTAGATATCATGGCCATTGTGATTAACAGTAATAAGAAAATGTACGTAAAGCATTTAGCATGGGAAGTATTGGTAGTAAATATTCGCCAAGTGTGAGAAAGAGACATCGAATAGGATAGTGTCCCTCCCTATCCTTATCATTCTCCCCATCTGAGCCCAGGCTTACGTGACTACTGGCATTAGTAATTATCACAAGAATGTAGACCAAGGCAAAGTGCTCAAATGGACAGAGACAACTCATCTTTTATTTTTGTTCATTTTCCATTGAGCAAAGGAAGAGTTCCGAAAGCAGTTGCTTGGGAATTCATTTATTTTCCAAAAGATGATGTTTTTTTGAGACCCTTTTCAAAGACAATTCAGTCTGTGTCCTTGAGACAGTTAATGAGATATGCTAATTTGGGATAAATAGGTCTGCTATGAATTCTTGATAAGAAAACATCTGCTTGGCTCACTTTTTTTGCTTTCTAGGGAGCAAGTCAGGGAAGTCAGACAATAACAGAGATAAGGTATAAGACAGTGCTTTGGAGGAAACAGTTTAAAATAACTAATTGTTTCTTAAGACAAGTTCTAGAAGAAATGATGATTAGATCACACCCAACAAAGAAAGAGTTCTAGTGAATAAGACCCAGGAAATACAGGCGAAGAGACCCAGAGAACAGAGGCAAAGAGATTTAAAGGCCATGACAATAACTGAATAGTTGAGTGGAATTGGAAAAGCTCATACTTATCTAAACTGAACCACTATAACCTAATGAAGGAAACCAATTTCTAAACAAAACTCAAGGCCTAAAGTTAATCTCATCCTTGGGAAACATGTCCAAGAACCATGTATAAGGTTTAAGTTTTCTTTTTCCCTCCTCTCTCCCTTCTCCTGTCTCTCCTCACCCCTTGCTCCTTTTCTTCATCCCTCCCTTCTCCCTCATTTTCTCTTTATTTAACTTTGGAATAATAAAAAAAAATTTAAAAAAGAAAGAAAACAATTATACTAAAGGTCTGCAATTGATATACAGACAGTTATGGTGAGCTGAGTTGTTTATATGTACCTATTGGTTATGCATATAGAGTGAGCACAGCAGTTTCGTTGCTGGACTCCCACATGATCCATCACGGTTCAAGTCCCAGACCCAGTGGCTTGAAAATCACCGTGGGTGCATGTGCGTGCATGCCCAAGATCCCGGGAGGAGAATAGAGGAGAAAGGATTGCGGTGTGACCACCCCCACTGGGGGGAGACACTTTTCCTTTCACTGTCTCTGTCTCTCTCTCTCTTTCTGGCAAGAACATGCACCCTAAGGCAAAAACCTCTAAAAAAAAAAAGTGACTCCAAATAAGGAACCCTTCTGTGAGAATCAATAATGTCCAATAAAGAGCTTAGGGTAGAAGGGAAAAAAAAGAAAGCTGGAATGGTTCCTACCCTCAGATCCAATGATACCCTCCTACTCATGAAAAGAATTCCCATATACATCTTCCATACTGAACTATGGAGAAGGAGTAACAAGGACCAAGAAATAAAAAATGTAGGGTGGGCCCCATCTCTGTGGCACAGTCAGTAGCATACCAGAGCTGGAAGTCACATGTCGACTACAATTTGAGTTCCCAGCCTGGTAGGCCTATAAAAATGCTTGGAGCCCAGAATCCTAGTGGGCTGGAGACAGAAGGAAGGGGAAGGGGTATGACTGAGCCCTGTGGAGGGTGCTTTTTTCTCTTTGTCTCTCTTTCATGAATTAACTCTATTGAATATTTGAAGAATTAATTTAAAAGAGAAGAATGCATAGTGGAAGAAATTGAGAAGTGGAAATCGAAGAGAAAAAAATTGAATGGAAAGCGGTCATAGGGAAGCACACAAGATCAGAAGAAAATGAAACATGTAGAATAGGAAAGAGTAAACCAATGAACAACTTTGAAACAGTAAATAATAAAGAGAATTGCATCATTCAGTAGCAGGAGAGTGAAGTCTAAGCTTTTCTGTATTTAAACTCGTTTCCCAGGTGTACAAGACCCTTAAATGCTATCACCCAGGCCTATATCCGCAGCCTTAGTTTTATACCCTTCTCCATGGCATCTAGCAGCAATGATTTGCTTCCAGTTTCTCCAACATACTTTGTTTGCTCTTGACTCCAAGAGTAATTCAGGGACATATTATGTAGTTTAGAGATATATGGGAGTTTTTAACCATCATTTTATTAGTTTCTAAATTTATTGATTTATAACCAGAGAACATGATTTTTATATGACATCAATTATTTGATTTGATAAAATTTCCTTCATGTTTTATCACATGATAAATTTAGAAAAATGGTGTCTGAGTATTCAAGAAGAAAATTAATGATTTGGTATAAAATATGAATTTATAAGTGATATTTTTTAGATATCCTCTTTTTGGTTAACCTTTTCTCTGCTTGCTAGATCAGTTTTTGAAATGAGTATGTTAAAACCTTTAATAATGATTGTTAATTTATCAGTTTCTCTCTTCCATTATTTGTTGTTTAATTTGATGCTAGATTTTTAGGTACTAATTTGTTCATGATGGCTATATTCACTGGCTCTATCATCTTTTTCACTTTATGATACTTAGCATTGCATACCTTGAATTTTATTTTAATCAATGTTAAATTTGCTACTGTAACAGTCAATTACATGTGTTAACTTTGTTAGATGAGAGTATACAGACACTTGGTCAAAAACTAGCCTAAATATTATTCTAAATGTATCTTTTTTAAAGGTTTTTACCTTAGGGCATGTGTGCTTGCCAGAGAGGAGAGGGAAAGTGAGAAACCACTCTCCAGAGGGGATGTCCATGCAGCAATCCTCTCTCCTCCATGCTCCCCTGGGATTTTGGGCATGCACTTACACATACCCAGTGTGAGTTTCAAGCCAGCAGGTCTGGGACTTGAACTGTAGTCACCCTTGTGTTCTCCAAAGAGTGGTTCTTTATTTTGCTGGCATAGCAATTCGGGAGGGCAACCTGGAAAAAGAGATGGATTACCCATAAATTCTTTTTTTTTTTTTAAGAATCATTTATTTATTATTATCTTTCAATTTTGACAGACAGAGACAGAAAGAGAGAGAGAGAGAGCACACGAGCAAGCTGCTAGGTCCAGGATTTGAACCACAGTCGGCCATGTGGGAGTCCAGCACCTTTAACTACCATGCCACTGCCAGCCCCTGATTACCCATACATTCTTAATGCTCCAGTAGTTGACTGATAGAGTGTGCTTATTGATAGTCCTGAAGGCTCTGGGGATATCACTGTGCCAGGTCTCAAATGGTTTCAATTTGTATCCTATGACATTGCCCCTAAGCAAAACTCCTTAAAAGCCTTGAAACTTGGGAACCAGCAGTTAGCGTAATGGCTATGTCGCTGGACTCCCACGTAGTCGACAGCGGTTCGTGTCCCGGACCCGGTGGCTTAAAACTCACGCCGGGCACGTGTGCGTGCGTGCCCAAGATCCCGAAGGGAGAATGGAGGAGAAGGGATTGTGGCGTGACCATCCCCCCTGGGGGGTGATTTCTCGCTTTCTGTCTCTATGTCTCTCTCTGTCTGTCTGGCGAGCGCACGCGACCTACAGTGAAAATCTCTCCAAAAAAAATAAAAAATAAATAAATAAAAAAAATAAAAAGCCTTGAAACTTGGAATTGACTTAGACTTTTCTTTTGCAAGGTTCTTTCCTTCTCTGGTGGGTGAGTCCAACAGAGGTGCAGGGAGTTGGAAAAAGACACATGAGGCACTGGTGGCATGTTTGTTTATTGGCTGAGTTTATAGGGAGCTCACATAGTTCTTAGTAAGCCCACAAAGCCCATGGCAGTTCTCATAAGTGCTTCCCCCTCTTAGAGTTAGTAATGTGCGTGGAAAATGTTCACAGAGCTCTTTCCTCCCTCTTGGAGCTCACAGTGCACAGAGCTGAGCTGAGCCAAAACAAGGCCTAGCCAAGCTAAGGCCATCAGGGCTCACCAGCCTGAACCAAGGTCAAGCAGAGCAGGGCTAGCTGGGCAGAGCTAGCTAAAGAGGTTCCCCCTTTCTCTAAAAGGGGCTGCAGACAATAGTGACTCATTACTAAAATCAAACTGTCATACACACACACACACACACACACATTACATTCAATGGCATACAACAGCAAAGTCATCATTACATAACAAGCACAAAAGTGCAGTACAACTAATAACAAAAATTGTTTGCCCTGTGGCCTTCAAACATGATAAAACAGGAGGTAAGGGAACCAGACTAAACCATCCTGACTCCATTTGCAATACACCTTTCTATTGATAAAAAAAAAGCCTTTTCAGTTATCTGTTTCCAGAATAAGGAGGGTTCATCCATATTGAAGATTTGCTCTGGTGAGTACTTTTTCTTAATAGTATGGTTCTTTTTTTTTTTTTTTTTTTGAGGTTTTCGCTATAGGGCGTGTGCGCTCGCCAGACAGAGAGAGACAGAAAGAGACAGAGAGACAGAAAGCAAGAAATCACCCCCCAGGGGGGATGGCCACGCCGCAATCCTTTCTCCTCCATTCTCCTCTCGGGATCTTGGGCAAGCACGCACACTCGCCCAGCGTGAGTTTCAAGCCACCAGGTCCGGGACGCAAACCGCGGTCAACTACATGGGAGTCCAGCGACATAGCCATTACGCTAACTGCTGGTCCCCACAGTCAGGTTCTTTAAAGTTTCCAAAAATCATTCAGTTTCATTCACATCAACATTCACAGACTCACTTTCACAATATATAATGAATTCTATTTTTCCCCTTCCATTCATGATAGAGCACATGCACATGCCCAGGGAAGAGAGAGGGAAAAGAGTAGCAGTCTCTACAGGGCTTGGTCATACCATGATACCCTTCCTCCCTTCTACCAGCCCACCAGGATTCTGGGTTTATGTTTACATGCTCAGTATGTTTTTCAGGTCAGCTGGTTGAAGATTCAAACTGCTAATATTATGTGTCTTCCAGCTCTGCTCTGTGCTCCAGGCTCACTTCTGTGGTATCAGACTCAGGCCCATGCCAGACCCCAGAGATTCACTATAATGCCAGATTAGTCACTGTGATCCCAGGCCATTGATGAAAGAAATGGAAAAAAATACAAATAAATGGAAAGATGGAAAGATATCCAGTGTTTATGGACTAAAAAAACTCTACTTCTTAAAATGTCTAAACCACTCAAAGCAATCTACAGATTTACTGCAACCCTATCAAAATTCCAATGTCAATTCTCACAGAAATATAACAAATAATTTAAAAAATCCACATAGAACCACAAAATTTCTTCAATAGCCAAAGCAATCTTTTTTTATTATTAATTGGCACATAATAGTTAAATATATTTATGAGGTACAGCATGATTATTTTTGATACATGAATACAATGTATGCTGATCAAATCATGATACTTAGTATATCCTTTACTTCAAACATTTATTATTACTTTGTGTTGGGAACATTCATTATCTTTTCTTCTAGCTTCCTTGACCAGGAAAAAGAAAGCAGATGGTAACATAATATGTGATTTAAAATATACTACAAAGCTATAGTAATTAAAACAGCACAGTACTGGCATAAAAACAGACATATAGACCAATGTGAGAGAATAGAAATCCACCCACTTATCATCAATTGATCTCAACAAAGGTGCCAAAAACACACAATTGGGAAAGAACAGTTTCTTCAGTAAATGGTGCTAAGAAAACTCAGGACCAGCGAGTAGTGTAATGATTACATTCTTGGACTCCCACACAGCTAACCACAGTTCAAATCCCAGGCCCAGAGGCTTGAAACTCACACTGGGTATATGTGCATACATTCCCAAAATCCTGAGAGGAGAATGGAAGAGGATGAATTGTGGTCTGGCCATCCCCTTGGGGAGTGATTTCTTACTTTCTGTCTCTGTCTCTCCAGTGAGCACACATGCCCAAAGTGAAAATGTCTTTAAAAAAAAAAATACTGGATATCTACATGAAACACATTTTTTTTTTTTTTTTGGTAGAGAGAGAATTTTGCTATAGGTCACATGTTCTTGCCAGAGAGACAGAGAGAGACATAGAGACAGAAAGTGAGAAATCGCCTTGCAGGGGGATGGCTATGCCACAATCCCTTCTCCTCCATTCTCCTCTTGAGATCTTGGACATGCAGGAACATGCACCGAGTGTGAGGTTTAAGTTGCCGGATCTGGGACTCAAAATGTGATCTACTATGTGGGAGTCAGGCAACGTAACCATTATGCCATCTGCTGGTCCTGAAAAATAATACATTTATGCTCTAACCCAGCAGTATACCCTAAAATCAAGTCTAGTGGACTAGAAACTTAAATGTAAGTCCCAGAACCCTACA
The DNA here is from genome assembly GCF_000334495.1 of Tupaia belangeri chinensis. Classification (NCBI taxonomy): domain Eukaryota; kingdom Metazoa; phylum Chordata; class Mammalia; order Scandentia; family Tupaiidae; genus Tupaia; species Tupaia belangeri. The sequence continues at coordinate 302,519 of NW_006203910.1, forward strand.
CCTGTTAGGGAAAAAAAAAAAAAGCATATGGGAAAAAATCCTCTTAATGGTCTAATCAGGCCAGCAGATGGCATGCTCCTTAAGGAGCTGGACTCCCACATAGCCATCGATGGTTCGAGTCCCAGACCTGGTAACTTAAAACATGCTGTGTATGTGTGCATGTTCATGCCCCAAATCCCTAGAGGAGCATGGAGGAGAAGGTATTGCAGCATGACCTTACAGCATGGCCATGTTCCCTGGGGGATGATTTCTTACTTTTTCTCTTTCTGCGTCTCTAGCAAGTACACATGCCTTATAGCAAAAATCTCTCTTAAAAAAATGGTCTGGGCAATAAATTTTTTGGATATGATCACCCCGAAAGCACAGGTAACAAAAGCAAAAGTACCAAACAATAAAACTTAGCACAACAAAGGATGTAATCATCTATAGCATGTATAATAAACACGAACACATACACACAGTGGAATATTACACATCCTTTCAATATAAAACCCTGTCATTTACAGCAACAGAGATGAATCTGGAAGGCATTATGCTAAGTGAAAGAAGGCGGGCACAAAAAGATAAAAACGCTATGATTTCATTATATTGGAAATGTAAAACCGTCAGTCTCATAGGGAGTAGAATAGTGGTTGCCAGGGGCTAGAGTTTGGTGGAATGGGTTGATGTTGGTCGAAAAGCACAACGTTTCAGTTAGGTAGGATGAGTAAGTTCTGGAGATTTAATGTACAACAAGGTGACTATAGTTAATAGCATTGCATGATTGAAATTTGTGAACAGATAGAAATATTCTCACCAAATGAAAAAGCATTTTATCTACAGTGGGGTAACAAAAAGTTCATGGAAAAATCAAACTAAAATATGAGTTTATTTTTGCACAAAAAACAATTGAAATCCATATGTAGTTTTTTCACAATCTGCTTTCTCCCTTAACTTTTTGAAGACCCCTGGAAAGTGAGGTGACAGATATGCTAATTACCTTGATTGATCTCTTCATTTCACAATGTATATCAAAATATCATACAGTATACTTTATATACAATTTTTTGTCAGTTATACTTCAATAAAGCTAGGGAAAAAAAGAAATTTAATTCTCTCTTAACCTATACCCTACTACTCACTCTGTTATAAGGGCCGGTTTCAGAGATAGAAAAGATAAACTGCAGCAAGGAAAAAGAAGTCATTTCTAGTCTTTCTTTGTCACCTTCAAGCATGAAGGCCCTTCTTTCTCTTCCTTTCATTTGAAGTATACCTTTCAAAATCCTTTTTATTGGGACCAGCAGGTGACATGGTGGTTAAGGGTGTTGGAACTCCCACATGGCCGACCACAGTTTGAGTACCGGACCTGGCGGCTTGCTTTCTCGCTCTCTCTCTCTCTCTCTCTTCCTCTCTGGTCAAATTAAAATAAATAAGGTTAAATAATTCTTTAAAAAAACAAAACAAGAAAGAAAATCCTTTTTATTAATTTAGCTCTTTGTGTAAATACACATTTATTCTCAATTTTAGTCTTTTGACTACTCCCTCTTTTTTTAATTTTTTATTTATATATTTATTTATTTTTCCTGAGAGGTTTTTTGCTATAGGGCACGTGTGCTTGCCAGACAGAGAGAGAAAGACAGAGAGACAGAAAGCAGGAAATCACCCCCCAGGGATGGCCATGCCACAATCCCTTCTCTTCCATTCTCCTGCCAGGATCTTGGGCACACATGCACACACGCCCAGCGTGAGTTTAAGCCACCGGGTCCGGGGCTCAAACCACAGTCGACTACATGGGAGTCCAGCGACATAGCCATTACGCTAACTGCTGGTCCCTTGACTACTCCCTTTATATCTCATGATACTCTTCTGTTTGTTTTGATTTGCTTTGCTTTAGGGTATGTGCATGAGAGAGAGAGAGAGAGAGATGGATGGAAGTAGAGAAAGTGAGAAATCCTCCTCAAGGGGATATGGTCATGCCTCAAGCCCTGCTCCTCTGTTTTCTTCTTGGGCATGCACATACACCCAGTGTGATTTTCTTTCTTTCTTTTTTTT
>NW_006203910.1:304937-311753 GCF_000334495.1 Tupaia belangeri chinensis
TTATTATACCTTTGAGAGTTTTTCCTCACTCTTAAGTCTTTCTGTCCTCAGGCTGTAGGAAATGAAATCAGACATTCCATTTCTTTTCACACAGGAGAAACCTACTTTTATTGAGATTTTGCTTCAGGCTAGCCTCATGGAAAAATCTCCGACTAAAACTGTGTCCTAGTAGTGCGTATCCAGTTACCTGGCTTTAAATGATATCATAAGAGACAGTGTGTCCCATTGTTTTCTAAGTAGAGCTACATGTTTCAATTTACATTGTAGAGGAAGCTCTGTAGTTGATGCTGTCAGATGCTAGCCTCTTGCTAGCTTGACAATTTGGATATTAGACCCATATCCACATTTAGAAAAGAAGTTCAAAAATGCATATGAGCTCTCTTTTCTTAGTCATCTAAAGTGTTATTTCCAGTAGGTGGGAAACTGAGGCTACAAAATTCTAAGGTTAGTTCCTCAGCAACCAGTTTCCCCTCTTCAAACAGATGGTCTATTTACTTTTACCTAAACTAATCTGTCCTATTCTAGAAAAATATTCCATCACTAAGATTTGTTCATGGAATGAGTTGCCAGAAAAGAAAAGGGAATGACATTATTTGTCTTTTCATGAGGGCTCATCTCATTTCATCTTTTCTGAGCATGAAACTCAATCCATTGTAGCTTTCACATTTCTTTCTACCATTTGTCTCATCTTGTTCTACTCCATTAGTATTTCCTCTGACATTTCCTAAAAATGGGAAATAAGAAAATAGGAGAGTAAAGGCAAGAAGAGAATGGAGGCAAGAAGATGCCAGGGAATTAAGAGCACTTGAGGGGGACCAGAGAGTGACACGGTGATAAAGCAATTCTCTGCAATGCTGACCCACATTGGAAGGTTCTGGGTTTACATCCACAGACCTCCCTGAACATGCTCTGTGTGTGTGTGTGTGCCCATGATCCAGGACTGACTAAAGCTGAGAGTGAGTTGTGCTATAAAGACCCTGTGGGGGCAACTTTTTCTCTCTCACTCATGGAAGAAAGAAAGGAAGATTTTAAAAAGAGCAGTTGAGGCTAGAACCATCCAGTTGTTCTTCGTTACATCCCAGTTTTTATTTTTTCTTCCACCAGTGGTTTTCAAACTTTGTTCCAAAGATATGTCAGACTTTTGTGAGAGACGTAGTGTTCCAGTAAGATCTGAAAAAAGGACTCCCTGGTTTTAATATTTTTAAATAACAGATATTTATTTATTCATTAAATAAATACATATTATGGACTAGGCAGAATTGTAGAGACCATGTTAAATAAGACCACCAAAGACATGGTTGATCAAACCAAATATTCCAAACTGATTCAAATATTGCTAATTTCTACAGAGTCCTGGGAGGTACAGGTCTTACTTCCAACAGTTCATGTGTAAATGTAGGGGCATATCCTTGTATGGAGTTTGAATAAGTAGAAGTCTGATTCATAGGCATAGAAGTAGACCAATTAATGCCCCAAAACATGGACTAGCTCTCATGTATAAAAAGTTTGTGCTAATATGGAATTAAAGTATGAGTTTATTTTGGTACCAAAAGTGTTAAAATCCATGCATAGTTTGTTCATAATATGCACTTACCATGAACTTTTGGAGAACCCATCATATGCTTGCTTCCAGGTTAAATAGTCTCTGGCTTTGTGATTTTCACTTACCTTTAATTATTGATAGTGAAATGTTCATCTTTGTAGTGCAAAACTAATATTGTACGGCCATTTTATAGTGCTGGTATCAGGAAACAATATAAATATCAGTCTTGTAAGTTATTCACATTCAGGATTTCACATTTGGAAATGCATTATTTATTCTACTCAAGAATTATTGAGTGATTTTTTATATAATGGGATTCTAATGTTGAATGATCAATTTTGAAAATTCAGTAATTTTTTCTAAGATCCTTTTAAACTGTCTAAAATATATAATCTGAAACTTGATGGGGCCTTTGGCACCAAGGAATTTAGTGACTAATTTTCGGTGTCTATTATGTCATGGCATCAGTGACATGGTGAAGTGATTTTTCACTTCTGTTTTTAAATGGTAACCTGAGGATATATTTTGTCCCCTCCACTACATCAGTCAATTGGAAAACTGATATCTTTCCATATGCAGAAATAATACATTGCCATTGCTGTAGCTGAAAATATTAAAATTTAAATTACATTCCACCCTGCTGTCAAGATTGTATTAACCAAACTTAAATATACTAAAAATGACAGTACAATAAAATACAGAGTATGATAAATCACTAAGCTTCTCTATTTCATATATGTGGAGAGGGGCTTGAATTAAGTGCTTGAATCTCCCTGTCTAAACTTGTCTCAATGTTTAAACATTTGTAGGGGGAAAAAAAAAAAAAGAGTTTAAATTAGCATACAATTCTACCCTCAGAAGACAATTTTTTTCTCAGGCAGAAGTTATCATTACAATGTAACCAAAACGACTAAAATTTGTATTCACCGTGGGTCAATATGGGAGTGGGATATGTACTGAAGAGTTTAATTGAAGAGCTGTTCTAACAGCAGAATTTCCAGAGTCGCACTGATGAACAGACTAGAGTAGATGTCGGGTTGTCACCCTTTTTTCTTCAAAATCAAAAGTCTAGCAGCAAAGACTAACTTACATCCCATCCACCCATTGTCACAATGGGAAATTGTATAGTGCATCATGGCAGCTAAATGGATAACTTCTGTGAAAACTGGCACTCGTTTTCAATAGTCAAATATAAGCCAGATAAAATACCAGTTTTCAGGGTAATAAGGCCTAAAACTTTCCTCAATATATCCCAGATATGTTTATGGATTACCTACTATGATGACAGTAACTGCCATTAGCACAGCAGTTAGCGCTTGTGCAATGTGTATTATGTGCAGTCTTTATGCTAGGTGGCTTTCTATAATGTTTCAACTATTTCTCGCGATAGTCCTATGGAGTGGGAACAGTTATTACCACCATTTTACTAGTGAGGTCTGGGATCTGGCTTCTGTGACTTTCTCAGGGGAACAGGCACAGTAAGTAGTAAAGATGAGATTCAGACCCAGACGGTCAGCTTCAGAGTCTGTATTGTCATGGAATTAATAGTAGAGTTGGAGGAGACAGAAAATAACATATATAAATGCCTTAATAAATAAGAAAGTCTCACCCGAAGATAATCGTGATCAAGAAAACACAAGGCAGGGGCCAGGAGGTGGTGTGGTGGTTAAGGTGCTGAACTCTCACATGGCCAACTTTGATTCAAGTCCCAGACCCAGAGGCTTGAAACTCACACTGGGCATATGTGTGCATATGCCCAAAATCCCAAGAAGAAAATGGAAGAGAAGGGGATTATAGTGTGGCCATCCCTACTGTGGGGGCGGGGGAGGGGGGCAGTGATGTTAATTTCTCACTTTCTATCTTTCTCCATCTTCCTGGCCAGAACACACACCCTATAACCAAAATAAACAAATAAATAAATAAATAAATAAAAATCTCTCTCTCTCTCTCTCTCACACACACACACACACACACACACACACAAAGAAAATACAGGGACCAGCAGTTATGTAATGGCTATGTCACTGGACTCCCATGTAGTTGACCATGGTTTGCATGCCGGACCCGGTGGCTTAAAACTCACGCCGGGTGCGTGTGTGTGTGTGCCCAAGATCCCGAGAGGAGAATGGAGGAGAAGGGATTGCGGCCTGGCCATCCCCCCTGGGGGGTGATTTCTCGCTTTCTGTCTCCCTGTCTCTCTCTTGTGTGTCTGGCGAGCACATGGGCCATATAGCAAAAACTTCTCCAAGAAAAAAGAAGAAAATACAAGGAAATGTGTTAAAGAGTGGCTATAGGAACTAATATTAAATAAGCTGGTGAGAGAGGACACATTTGATTTGATAAACAATTATTACATATCCATCATGTGTCAAACTAAACCTAAAGGATCCAGGGTCAAAAACCAAAAGTTACTATCTTCATGGAACTGAGATTATGGAAGGGGAGACGTAGTTAATAAAGTATCTCAAAACTTAACATATAGTTATATGTTACAGTTACAATTTTACAAGTAATAACAAAGGGAACATATAAGTGGGGTGAAAGACAATAAAACCACCGATGATTTAGATTGGGAGTAAATAATCAGGGGAAAGCTTCTTTGGAGAAGTTCCACTTAATATGAATCCTGAAGAATTAGAGTTAACCAAGGGATAAGAACATTCCACATTAGGGGAGGAGCATGTGTGCAGCCATGACAGAGCTGGCTGCTTTCAAGGGACTGAAAGAAAGTCAGCATGACTAGATCATGAAAGCAAGGAGGAAATGATGAGAGGTGTCAAAAGATCGTGAGGTTGCAATATGAACAAATGTCTGGAATGAGCAAATTTAGAAATAGGAAGACCCACCTGGGAAAATATTTCTCTAATCTACTTCTAAATTTCTGTTGTTCTCATTTAAAACTAGGTGTAGATTGGGACTTGGTCACTCCATATGATAGAATTGGAAGAGGTTCAAAAAGGGGAAATTCTGGGAACCAGCAGTTAGTGTAATGGCTATGTCGCTGAACTCCCACGTAGTCAACCGCAGTTCGAATCCTGGACCCGGTGGCTTAAAACTCACGCCGGGCACGTGTGCGTGCATGCCCAAGATCCCGAGAGGAGAATGGAGGAGAAGGGACTGTGGCGTGACCATCCCCCCTGGGGGAGTGATTTCTCGCTTTCTGTCTCTATGTCTCTCTCTGTCTGTCTGGTGAGCACACGCGCCCAAAAGACAAAAAAATTAAATAAAAAAAAAAAAGAGAGAGCCAGGCTTCCAAGTCAATAAAAAGGGGAAATTCTAGTAATCTGGAGAATGGAGAAGAAAGAACAAAGAATGTGTTGGGCGGGGGTGGGGGGATTGAAAAGTTCATGGAAAATACAGAAAAACTATGCATGAATTTCAATTTTTTTTTTTTTTGGAGACATTTTTGCTATAGGGTGTGTACGCTCCCCCGGAAGAGAGAGCCAGAGAGACAGAAAGCGTGAAATCACCTCACCATGCCACAATCCTTTTTCCTCCATTCTCCTCTCAGGATCTTGGGCACGCACGCACACGCACCCGGCGTGAGTTGAAGCCACCAGGTCCAGGATTCGAACCGCAGTTGACTACATGGGAGTCCAGTGACATAGCCATTACGCCAACTACTGGTCCCAAATTTCAATTTTTTTTTTTTGCTCCAAAGTAAACTGGAACTTTAATTCAGCTTTTTCATGATCTCTTTGAAGGCCCTTCATATTAAAATCTATGTCCCAAAACTTGGAGCAGACACTCAGTGATAGTTGATCTGAGCTAAACTGAACAAACCTGGAGAGAGTGAATGCACAATTGTTCAATATACTCTGAAATCTAAGGCCCAGCAAGATTCCCCACTCCACACTGAGTCTTGAAAGAACGATCTGGGACCAGTAGGTGGTGTGGTGGTTAAGGCACTAGATTCCCACCTGACCGACCATGGCTCGAGTCCCAGACCTGCAGGCTTGAAAATCATGCCAGGCGCAAGTGTGTGTGTGTGCCCAAAATCCCAGGAGGAGGATGGAGGAGAAGGGATTGTGGAGTAGCCATGCCCCCTGGGGAGTGACTTCTCACTTTTCTTCTCTTTGTCTCTTTCCATTGTGTACATGCACCCTATAGCAAAGAAAAAAAAAATGAAGAAAGGAAGAATGATCTGGTTGCATGTTTCATATGTGCATGAGAATCACCTGGGGCTCTTGTTAAAAAACACTCCCAGAGTGATGCTGATGCTGTTAACCCTGCCCACACTTTGAGAAGCATTTAACAAAAGTCCAGGTGATTCACATGCACATTAAAGTGTAAGAATCACTGGGTTCCATGCCCTCTAACTGAGCTTCTTTCTAACACTGGGATATAACTCTAGTTAGCACTTTTAGAACAAATTAAAAAGACTGGATTTATTCATTATTCCCAAGAGAAGAGACTACCTGAAAATAAAAATTAGTCCAAGTTGAAAGTAGGGAAATACAGACAATGACAGGTTCATACATAGTGGACTGTCAAAAGAAGGTAGAGACATTCCACAGCTATCTAACCACTTTGGTAGAAATTACCCTTGTGGCACGGCCGGAGCACAGCTCTACATTAATGGTGAAATATTCGGTTCATCTACTGTTCAACTGCTTTGATTCCTTTGAGTACACAACACAGCTATCTGTTCTATGCCCATCAGGTGCTCAGCCAGACTTTGCTGTGGGCCCAAATCTGCTGTCGTCACTGGTAGATGGACTGTGACCCAGGGAGACAGTAAGATGAGGGCAGTGATGCCTTTTGCCAGCTGTTGCTCATCTGCATGAAATTAGCCCAGAAATTTTTCTTAATTTCTTCTGGGACTAAGCAAAGTAGTCCATTTTCTCTTCAACACTATAGCCTGCTCTGGAGGAATTTGTGCTTTGGTAACTTCATTTCCCTTCAGGACTGCCTTGATGTTAACCTAAAATTAGTTTTCTTACCATAAAGTTGACCTAAAAAAACCCACATTTTTTTCCTAGCTTAAAATGGCCCTTTTATGTGCTTAATTCTGTGTGTGTGAGAGGATGAGGAAGGTGGCAAATGATAGAGGGATGGTTTTCCAGAATATGCAATCTGGTCCAAAGTACTTTCTAGTCAAAACTTGTGGAGAGCAGCCAATCTGAAAACATGTGATTAAAACATGTGACCTGAAGGCGTGTGCAGATATGCGCTTCCTTAAGCTACTCTAGCAGGGCGATTGAGAAGCATCTACATACGAAAGCAGTACCTGCCTCTTGTCAATGGCTGGCCTCCTGCTCTTCCTGAAACTC
>NW_006203910.1:311804-329758 GCF_000334495.1 Tupaia belangeri chinensis
ATTTATGTGGCGCCAGCCATTTTCACAGCTTCAGTCGATTTACATCCAAAAACAACTGGCTTTCCATCCCAGTTTCACCTCCCTTATCCTCTTTGCATTCCACTTCCTTCTTCCCCGTTCCTTTTACAGCCCATTTTCCCCTTTCCCCATTTTCTGCCCTTTAAAAGAATAAACCTGAGGCTGGTTATGGTCGCAATTTCTCCATCAGAGAAGTTGTGCCCAGCCGATCCTCACTTTTCTATACTTGTGTGTCATTGTGTGTTTTGTTATTGCGTCTATTTCCTCACTTTTTTCTATACTTGTGTGTGTCATTGTGTGTTTTGTTATTGCGTCTATTTCTAATCCACAGCTTTCCCCACTCAGGGAAACGTGTTCATGCTGAGCTGGCCTCGGCAAAAACTCTCCCTGGTCAGGTAGGAATATTAGCTGTCAGTTTATATCAACCATTTCCGTTTCAGGGAAAGTCCACAGCCCAGACACCAGCCAGGCTCTCCTGTCTTACATATTGTCAAACTCTCAACCCAAGTAGCTATTCAATGCCCATTTGCTAAAGGGAGATATCCAGAGCAGTGATTCTCCAATTTTGTTAGACCTTAGAGTCAAAGAAAGAGCTTTTAAACATCCTGAAACTTAGACCACGCTGGTTAAAACAGGCCTCATAGGCTTAACTTTATGGAGTATATACAATGTTCATTACATACTTATCACAACCTAGTTTATGTGTGTGTGTTTGAGACAGACAAAGAGAGGGCGGGGGCAAGGGAAGATCATGAATGATTTATTAATAGATACAACAGCATAACAATCGTATTTGGAACAGGCAGAAGCTTCTGCCACTAACTTGACATCACTTCTATTAATGCAACACAATTTATGGAAAGGTGAGCAGTGTACTCTCTCTTAATTCTCTCTCATTTCTTTGTTGCAATTTTAGTGGCAGGGGGTATAACTCCCACCAGGCGGCAAATAAGCTGCGCTCAAAACAGTGATGGATGTGAGCACGTGAGCTGTCATGTAATAAAGATAAAGATTTCTTTCTCATTAAACGTATAACTTCATGGAGAGACACAGTCTGCCTGAACTCGTACAATTATTATGAACATTCTGAAAGTGATAGGAAACGGGACTGTGATCAGCTTTATAAATGAGTGCCAGGCAGTCCCTAATAACTAATACGCATCGCATGCAGGAAAACTCTCTTGAGGGATGGCCCCTGGAATTAGACTTTCTGTATTAATTACCAGGGAAATGTTCTTAAGCAGCAAATGGAAAATTACAGACTCAAAGATCTCAAAATTTTAGCATTGTGTATACTTAGCCAACTTGGATAGAGAGGGTCACTGCAATTTTGTATAATCATTGAGCCCCCAGCCAAAGCCCTCTGTCAATACCTCAAGACCTCCACCTTGGTATGGTGGGTGAAGAGGGAGTGATCACAGAGAAAAATAACAAAACCAAGGGGCAAAGAAAGGGGAAAGAGAAGGTACCAAATTCCAGCTTTGCTTATCACGATTTTGCCAAGGGCAGGCTCTAAATATAGCTTACAGTAACAGATTGCATTTATTGAGTTATTTCTTTATATCAACTGTACAAAGTGCCTCACATATATTATTTCGCCATGACTGTGAGAACAGTACTTTTTATGCCCATTTTACAAATAAAGGAAAAAAGCTGGGAGAGGCCAAATGAATTGCACAGGAAATTATAACTATAAAGCAATAGAATAGTTCATATAACCTAAGTCTACCAGACTCCAAAATCGATGTGCCTAGCAACTGTGCTCTACTGATGCTATAAAGAAAAAAAAATAATAATAATTAGATATGATTGGGATTCAAAGAATTCTAAAGCTGGAAGAAAACTTAGAAATAAAATACTTCAATTCACCTTTTCTGAATTTTATTTGTTTATTTTTAATTTGTCAGCAAGCATATGTATTTGCCAGAGAGAGACAGAGAGAGGGAGGGGAAGCACCCCTATGAAGAAGGGTCATATCACAATCCCTTCTCCTTCATTTCTCCATCCTGTTAGGATTTTGGAAACATATGCACACGTGCATGTGCCTGCCATGTTTTTTTTAAGCCTTTGGGTCTGGTACTCAAATCATGGGGTTGGTCTTGTGGGATTCCACTGCCTTAACTACTAGACTATGAAGCCAGGCCCTTGTTTCTTTAATTTTTAATAGAAAGAGACAAATATCTAGAGGGATGGAGTTATTAGGATTATTGGCGGGGCGAGGTTATTAGGATGGGGTTTTTGAGCAATGAGTACTCAACTCCCAGAAAATTGGCCCTTCTGATAAACTATCCTGAATTAAGCCTATGTTCCTTAGAATGATTTAGTATCAGGCTCCCCTATACACAGTCCTGCAACCCTAAACTAGGTACCAGGAGAGATAAAGGAAACAATATAAGCTAGTAGGTCGTGGCTTTCCCAACAACCTACTCTGTTCATAAGTACAGAAAGAAGATGGGGCAGTGCTGTGATCAAAGCCAAGAGAAAGGAAGAAGGAAAGCTTCCCAGCAAAGGTAGATGCATTTTCTTCACTTCAGGCCTCGTTATAATAACAGGAAAGAGTTGGCCATACCCCAAGTCACCTACAAGTATGTGAGGTTAGGCATAAAGCTGCAGGTGAGACATGGAGGGTTGCACTTACTCATTAACAGGCTATACACCCTTTACCTCCGTAAAGTGATTTGCTTTCCTGGTAGAGCATAGCAAGTCCATTGTACTTAATGGGCCTTACAAGGGCATGGCCAGGATTACAAATAAATGTTTACAAGATGCTTTGGACAGTATGAACCAAAGTTGCATCTGATATGCAAAACACTATAATTATATAGAGATAACTTTTTTTAAGTTTTGATTAATGCAGTTTAAAAATCTAAAATATCACTGCCAGACATTAGTGCTACACTTTTTTTGTGAGAGGCTTTTGTTGTTGTTGTTGTTGTTTTTACTATAGAGCTTGCCAGAGTGACAGAGAGAAAGAGAAAGAGAGAGAGAGAGAGAGAGGGAGGAAGTGGGAAATTAGCCCCCAGGAGGGATGGCCATGCTGCAATTCCTTCTCCTCCACTGTCCTCTCTGGATTTGGGGCATGCATGCACACATACCTGGTGTGAGTTTCAAGCCACCAGGGCTGGGACTTGAACTGCAGTCGGCCATGTGGGAGTCCAACAACATAATCATTACATCATCTACTGGTCCCAATGCTATGCTTTTTTAATTGCAAAGGTTAATAAAATATACTGATTCGTTTTTCTAGTCTGAAAAGTTTACATAACTCTCACTGAAAATAGATCTTATAGCTTGTAATATCTTTGCTAAACCAGAGAGTTTTTTTTTTTTGGAGAGGTTTTTGCTATAGGGTGCGTGCACTCGCCAGACAAACAGAGAGAGACAGAGAGACAGAAAGTGAGAAATCAACCCCCAGGGAGGATGGTCACACCGCAATCCCTTCTCCTCCATTCTCCTCTCGGGATCTTGGGCATGCACGCACATGCACCTGGTGTGAGTTTAAGCCACTGGGTCCAGGACACAAACCGCAGTCGACTACAAGGGAATCCAGTGACATAGCCATTACACTAACTGCTGGTCCCTAAACCAGAGGGTTTTGATGAGCATGTAACTATTAAGTTGTTGGGAAAATCAAGGCATATTTTTCTGTTTTTCTATGCAAAAATGCATCATGACTTTCCAGACATCCCAATACAGTCTATGTGTGAATTACTATATACTGCCATCTCCACCATGCAAAATATACACACAATCAGATCAGAAGGAAATCAAAGATCTGAAAATAACTTCGTTATGAAAGCAGAAATGGGGGCCAGCAGGTGGCATGGTGACTAAGGTGCTGGACTTCCACATGGTCAACCTAGGTTCAAATCCTGGACCTGGTGGCTTACTTTCTCACTTTCCCTCTCTCTGTCCCTCTGTTCCTCTCTGGTCAAAATTAAATAAATAAAGTGTTTTAAAAAAAGAAAGAAAGCAAAAATGTACACTATGGGTCATAGATTGTGTATTTCAGACACAACTGTTTTTGCTTTGCCCTGAAATTGTAAGGACTTAATTTTGTTTTAGGTTTTTGCCATAGGGCATGTGCGTTTGCCAGATAAAGACAGAGAAAGGGAAAGTGAGAAATTATTGTCCAGTGTCCCTTCTCCTCCAACCTCTTCTCCTCCATTCTAAGGATTGGATTTTGGGCACACTTACACACATGCCCAACATGATTTTCAAGCTGCCGAGTCCTAGACTCAAACTGTAGTTGGCCATGTGGGAGTCCAGTGCCTTACCCACCATGTCACCTGCTGGCCCCAGAATGCAGAGTAATTTTAAACAGAAAGCAGGAGAGGAATTCAGAAGAAGCTATTATTTCCTGGTATTGCACAGTTAATCTTCCTTGTGGTTTTCTATGAGAAGGCCATTCCTTCTTTTCCTAAACCATGAGGAAAGTATATCTAACCTCTCAGCATACTTTTAGCAGCTGAGATCAGAAAATGGAGGGTGAGGGACCAGCAGTTAGCGTAATGGCTATGTCGCTGAACTCCCATGTAGCCGACTGCGGTTCGAGTCCTGGACCTGGTGGCTTTAACTCACACTGGGCATGTGTGCGTGCATGCCCAAGATCCCAAGAGGAGAATGGAGGAGAAGGGATTGTGGCATGGCCACCCCAGGGGGCAGGGGTGATTTCTCGCTTTCTATCTCTTTGTCTCTCTCTGATTTTCTGTGCACGCATGTGCCCTGTAGCAAAAACCGCTCCAAAAAAAAAAAAAAAAAGAAGAAGAAGAAGAAAATGGAAGGTGACAGAATGAGAGGGTCCTAAGGAAACCAGAAGTTTCCAGTATAATTACATTTTCAGAGAAGACAATAGATATAAAATGGTCCAGGTGCTTATAATACTGGCGTGAGAGTGTGTTGTTATGGACAGTGGAATTAGAAAAATAAAGGTCAATAACCTGACCGGTAGGGTTCCTTAGTGGTTTAGGAAGCCAAAAGTTATCCCTACAGTCAGGTAATAAAAAAAGAGAAAAAAATAACTCAGGCACTGATACAAAGAAAACACAACAAAGGGTCATAGTACAACATAGCCAAGTGCTTAGCATATACTGTCAGGAGAGTAAGCCCATCACAATTGGAAGGAGTGCACCAAGACTAATTACAACAAAAAGAAGAGCTGCAGTTTGACTGGCTTTATAGAAGGGCATGTCTCCTACTGAGCAGTGCAAGACTATACACAAATACAAAGAGACAGAGATATATGAATGATAAAAGTGTAAAGAAAGAAACAGCCCAACAATGGCAGCAACTGTAGGTAAGACAGGATTCTTGATAACATTTCCAACTGGACTGCAGTAAGTACAAAGGGAGCTGGAGAGGCCTCTACAGGGAGCACACTTCTAGAGCCATTATTTTCAGATGCTAGATTCACAGAACAACACCTCTGGAAACAAGGGCGATGCATTCATTTTAGTAGACACTTAGTTTCAAAAGAAGCCTCACTGAGCAAAGGAGGCTTATTCACTGTAAGATGCTAACACCATTGGTTGACTATTCGTTGGAAAATATGACCCGTTCGCTACTTCAAGCTTCACAGAAGAATTCCTTTCAGAGCTACCAGGGCCAGCAGGTGGTGTGGCCCTTAAGGCTCTAGACTTGCACACTGCTGACCGCAGTTCAAGTCCCAGACCTGTTGGCTTACTTTCTCACTTTCCCTCTCTCTTTCTCTGGAGAGTATGTGTGCCCTGTAGCAACTTAAATAATAATGACAATAATAATAATAAATAAAAGAATTCTTTCAAGATGGATTTAAGAGTAGATTATAAAAGTGAAACCTATAAGAGACCTAAAGAAAACATGTACAATGTTACCTATTTTCATAGTGGGGAAAATCTCACTAAGTATGAAAACAAAGACAGGGGACCAGCAGTTGGCATAGTGGCTATGTCGCTGGACTCCCATGTAGTTGACCGCGGTTCGAGTCCTGGACCTGGTGGCTTAAACTCATACCGGGCGCATGTGTGTGCATTCCCAAGATCCCGAGAGGAGAATGGAAGAGAAGGGATTGCGGTGTGACCATCCTCCCTGGGGGGTGATTTCTCGCTTTTTGTCTCTCTGTCTCTGTCTTTCTGAAGAGCACACGTGCCCTGTAGCAAAAACCTCTCAAAACCAAACAAAACAAAAAGACAGAAACACACAGCAATTTTTAATAGACTTGAATATATAAAATTTTAAAACAAACAAGGGGGCATTTCCAGTACATATTACTAAGAGTTAATGTCATTAATATGTGAAAAACTTTTTGAAATACGTCAGAAAGTGATAAATACCTCTCGTAGCATTGCGAATTCAATTAGTTATCGGCAAACTATAGCCCATACGCTTAAACTGGCCTACCACGTATTGTTTGTATTTATGATTTCTTATTTATATTCACTCATTGTACAGCTCTATAGTTTGCCATATGTTTTTTTCACAGTGTGCATGCAGTACGCAATCACCAAATCAAAGACATTACCATATACATCATTTCCCACAGAGGACTTTGCATTCTTGTATCTTTTAAGTGTTTCTTTCCAGATCATCTCACTAGCGGACTCCAGCCCGTTTCTATAAGGAACACAGCCATTCCTAGTCATATTGTTGATAGCTACTTCTTCACTACAGTGGCAGAGTTGAGTCCTTGTGGCAGAGAGCAAGACTGTAAAGTCTAAAATGTTGACAATCTGGCCCTTTAATACAGAAGCTGGCAGATCTCTGAACCAAAGAGCGAGAGAATTCACAGGAGAGGAAATGCAAGTGTACAATCCATTTGTAATTATAAGTTGTTTGAAATAGTATAAGTGACAAAACTTAGACATTAGATTCGCTTAGCAATTTGGCAATATTAGCCGAGATTGAGGGAAGCATATGTACGCAACGAGCATTGAGGAGAATGGAAACAGTATGGTCATTCTTGGAGATGTCATGGCAACATGTACCAAAGGCTTTGGAAATGATCATAGCCCTTGCGCATATAAAGTCATACTTAAGATTTTGTCCGGAGGAAATGAGAGATATGCACAAACATTTACACAGAAACATAGTCATGTAAATAGGAAAAACAAAACTGAAAACTCTTATATTGTAAAAGAATGTGTTAATGATATGGGATAATATTCACAATATAATTATTTTTAATTGCCAGAGGGCATGTGTACTCACTGGAGTGGAAGGCGAGGAAAAGGAGAGAGTACTACCCAATGGGGCATATGGTCATGCAGCAATCCCTTCTTCTCCATTTCTCCATCCTGACAGGATTTGGGGATTGCGCACAGGCAGAAGTGCCTGGCATGTTTTTCAAGCCAGCAGGGCTGGGATTAAAACTGTAGTCTGCCATGTGGGATCCACCTACTTTAACCACTAAGCCATGGGACTGGTCCCACAATATATTGGATCATCAGAAATGTCATAGCACATTTTTTGCATAGAAACACAGGAAAAAATACATCATGACTTTCCCAAAGACTCAATAATTTTAAGTGGAAGAAAAAAGTTATGGGGCCAGCAGGTGGTGTGGTAGTAAAGGCTCTGGACTTCCACATGGCCAATTGCAGTTCGAGTGTCAGACCTGGCAGCTTGCCTTCTCACTTTCCCTCTCTCTCTCTCTGTCCCTCTCTGGACAAATTAAACTAAGTATATAAAGTTAAATAAAATAATTTTTTTAGAAAAGTCATAGCAGGGCACAATGCAGCTTGACATTAAACTTAGTGTTCTGCAGTAATCAGACATTTAGTCTCATCGGACAACCTGTGGCATGAACCCACCACAGGAAGTTTGCATGAAAGAATGAGAAACCCCCTTTGACAAAACTCAAAGAAAGAGGAAGTTACACAGCACAGATTTGGTCTAGAATGATGACATGAACTAAAACAAGAGCTTCATCATAGGGGAGTCAATAAGCCTCCATCCCCTTCACCATACAATGGGAGCAATAACACCTTCCTCACCTGACTTACCAGTTTGTGAGCTTCAATTAACATAGCAGAGGTTAAAATGCTTTGAAAACTGCCAAGTACTATCATAATGTGTTGGTCTTATTAGTTTAGTTGATCAGAGGCAATTCATCAGAAATTTAGCTCATAAGATGGGTTTGTTTATCATTAACTCCCCATGTTTTCCTGAGCCTTGGCGATACTAGTGCAATTAATTTGACTGAGATGAAGGCTTTTGAAACTGTTTCAGGTAGAATACATTTTTCTCACAAGGGGCTTAATTTTTAATTTCCAGTAAGGTTGAAAGGCGAGGATCTAAGAGCAGTAGGGTTTCTGATGTAGCCCAGTTAATGCTGCAGTGTTTTATTACCTCCGTTTGCTATGATACTGCTTTTATTAATGGAGTTATCTCCTCGATGCTTGCTATCAGACTAGCCACATGTGTATGTATAAAATTAACTTCTAAAGTCTTCCCATTTTCACAGGGGCCTTGCATCTTTTTTTATGCTTAATTTTACTATATGCTTCTCATTTCTACCACTCCCTCCTGCTTACCCCATTACAGAATACAAGCCTCTTAAAGCTTTGCTTTAACTATTAGGATAGTTGAAGAAGCAGTAATATAAATAACTTAGCACTCACTATTCTGTATCTAGAATATACCTATTGAAAGTCACCTAACATCAATGGGGAAAATTAACAAAAAAGTCATTCTCTCTCGTTTCTTCTATGTCACCACTATTCTTCTAATTGCCCCTGCTTCAAATGTGAAGAATATATTCAACCCTAAATTTCCCTATATACTCTCCAAGTCATCTTTTTCCTCTCTCATCTTCCATTGCTATCACTTTATTCCAGTGGTTCTAAAATTTCAGTGACCATCAGAATCCCCTGGAAGGATAGTTAAAACACACACTACTAGGCCCCACCCCCAGGGTTTCTTATGCAGTAGCTTTGAGATAAGGTATATATGTTTAACACAATCCCACGTGACATTAATGGTGCCAAAATAGAGACCACACTTCAAGAACCACTGTCATGGGAACCAGCAGTTAGCGTAATGGCTATGTCGCTGGACTCCCACGTAGTCGATCACGGTTCACGTCCCGGACCCGGTGGCTTCAAACTCACGCCAGGCACATGTGCGTGCGTGCCCAAGATCCTGAGAGGAGAATGGAGGAGAAGGGATTGCGGCGTGACCATCCCCCCCTGGGGGGGATTTCTCGCTTTCTGTCTCTATGTCTCTCTCTGTCTGGCGAGCGCACGCACCCTATAGTGAAAATCTCTCAAAAAAACAAACAAACAAAAAAGAATCACTGTCATAATCCATTCCTTCTAAATAACTGTGTAATCTTCTAACATTTAGTCCTTCTTCAGTAAGCTGTGTGTTCCTAGTTCAAAATGAATTGAATAATAGTTATAGGAACAGGCTCTGGAGTCAGACTGACCGGGATTTGAATCCTGGTTTTCATTCATTTACTATGTGATCCTAGATAAATGACTCATAATCTCTGAACCTTGGTTTTCCCATCTAAAATGCCAGATAATGATAATGTAATATAATCAAGGAGTGACGGCCCCTTTCCCTTTGCCATATCCCATTGGTAGAAGCAAGTCACATGTCCAACACTCCAAGGGAGGTGATCACAAAAAAAGTATGGACACCAGGGGACAGGATATTACTGGGAGTGACCTTTAGGTTTGTCTGCTACAGAGATCAAGTTGAGTGATACCTACTGATAGATTAACCTGATATAGGTTACTTGTACAATTTCATCTCTAAACATTAGATGGTCCTAAATTTCCCGTATTCTATGTGAGAGTTTATTTGCACACCCATTGCTATTTTTCTCAGCCTCTTATTTTGAAAAGAACTCAAACCTATACATAATTTGAAATAATATCAAAATGAATACCTATAGACACTTCATCTCGGTTCTCTAATTGCTATCATTTTGCTGCATTAATTCTCTCTCTCTCCACAACTACTTCAGCATGTATTTCCTAAGAACATGGACATTCTCCTACATAACCATAATGCCATCATCCTACTTAAGAGTTTTTTGTTTTTTTTTTTTTGAGAGATTTTCACTGTAGGGTGCGTGCACTCGCCAGACAGACAGAGAGAGACAGAGAGACAGAAAGTGAGAAATCACACCCCCAGGGGGGATGGCCACGCCGCAATCCCTTCTCCTCCATTCTCCTCTCGGGATCTTGGGCACGCACGCACACGCGCCCGGCGTGAGTTTTAAGCCACCGGGTCCGGGACGTGAACCACGGTCGACTACATGGGAGTCCAGCGACATAGCCATTACGCTAACTGCTGGTTCCCCAAGAGTATTTTTTAATTACAGGTTTTTTTTTTTAAGTTTTTGCCATAGGGCACATGTTTTCACAGGAGAGAGAGAGAATGAGAAATCACCCCCCACCACCACCACCAGGAGCATTGGCCATGCTACAATTCCTTCCCCATTCTCCTCTCAGGATTTTGGGCACACACGCACCCAGCATGATAATCAAGCTAACAGGTCCAGGGCTCAAATCATGGTCGGCCATATGGTGCATCAATAGCTGGGCCTCAGGGATGTGGAGGTGCAGGGTCTACTGACTGCCAGTGCAAGACACACTTTACTTGTGGCTCTGATTTCAAAATGGCTCAGTGCCATCAGAGCTTGTCCCAAAGGTGGCGGGGTAGATTTAGTATGTGTTCCTTTTCTGTGCTTGTGACCCTGCCAGGACTCCAGATAACTCCTTTCTCTGGGTTCAAGATCTATCATAGCTATGTGGTTTTCCTATAGTTGATATTATAGATATCCAAGATGGTAAAGGAATTTCCAGGGATATTTTATTTACCTTTTCTTCGCAGTGAATAGTTCTGCTCAGGTTTGGGTCACTTGAGACCTGGAGCTTTGCCTACCTCTCTGTTTCTCCAACCTGAGTCTCTATCCCTCAGATGTTTCTCATTATCTCCTTGCTATATTCCAGTGTTCTCTCTCTGCTCTATTCAAAGCGGGGCTATATATCAGATGTTTGGGTCTTTCTCTGTGGAGAGGAGACATGCTGGATGATACTAGTCAGTCATCTTCTTCCTGTCTCCATCCCACTTAAGAAATATAACATTACTATAAACATATAATCTAATCTACTGCCCATATTCAAAACTTCCAATTATCCCAATAATGTCCTTTTATAATTCTCTTTCCTCAGGATGCAGTTCGGAATCACATATCATTTTAATCCATCGTGTTTCTTGAGTTGTCTTCAAATGAAAACAGTATTCCAAATTTGTGTGTGCGTATGGGGGGGGGGCACATGTATGTTTGATGACACTGAAGCTTTGTAACATGTCCTACAATATAGGTTTGTCTATTGCTTCTTCACGAGTGAATGTAGCTTAAACATTTTGGCAAGAATATCACAAAGGAGTATTGTGTTCCTTTGCTATCTTATTAGGAACCACATAATGGCAGTTTGTTTCATACTGATAAATTTAATATTTTTATTTAGTTAAAATTACTTCAGTTATTTTATCCAATGTAAAATAATTTTGGGAGGGATTGTTCTTTTGCCTTAAATTAGATATTTCTCCAAGGATCGCTCACTTCTGGTGGCATATTATATTTGGAAATTGAGATGTGGCTGGCTTTTTTGCTTGTTTTTTTTTTTTGTTTTAAAGAGCGATTTTTAATATAGGGCGCATGCGCTCCCTGGAAAGACAGAGTAAGACAGAGAGACAGGAAGTGAGAAATCACTCCTCCCAGAGAGGTTGGCCACGCCGCAATCCCTTCTCCTCCATTCTCCTCTCGGGATCTTGGGCATGCACGCACACGCGCCCGGCATGAGTTTTAAGCCACAAGGTCCAGGACGCGAACCACGGTCGACTACGTGGGAGTCCAGCAACATAGCCATTACGCTAACTGCTGGCCCCTGTACTTGTTGCTTTTTAAGGTGATACCCTATTACTCCTATTCCCTGACATAGATATGCTAACTTTATCTTCAGTCCTGACCTATTCCTAGAAATTTAGACATGCCGCCTTCTGTCCAATTGCCACCTTCCCTTGTCTATTTGAGTGTATGATAGATATCTCATACATAACATGTCAGTAAATAATAATAAAAAAAAATGCAATTCCCCATCTCCCAGCTTCCACATCAGAACAAATATAACAATCTTGTTCTTGTAGTCCAGGCACCAAACCTAAAAATAATCCCTGATTTTTTCCCTCACCCACCATATTCAATCCAACAAGATTCCTAGCAGTCCTATCTCCTAAATATACCCTGAATCTGTACACCATAAAAAAACCCTTTATCCTGTTAAAGTTCTATTCCAAGAATGCAAATAGAATTCTA
Source organism: Tupaia belangeri chinensis (assembly GCF_000334495.1). Taxonomy (NCBI): domain Eukaryota; kingdom Metazoa; phylum Chordata; class Mammalia; order Scandentia; family Tupaiidae; genus Tupaia; species Tupaia belangeri. Next base: position 324,133 of record NW_006203910.1, read on the forward strand.
TTTTCATCATTTTTCTCCTAGAATTCTCCAATCACCTCAACAAGATTTTCAATTTTTCTTCCTCTTTAATGAAAGTCTATTAGTCACACAAAGGATATAGTGATCATTTAAAAATGTAAATTGGACGTCATTTTCTGACTTAGACTCTCCATTGATACAGACGTTCCATTCACTTTACAATAAAATTCAGATTGCTTACTCTGGCCTACACAGCTATACATGACTCATCTTCCTTTTTCTTTCCTTCATGTTTAATACAGTCTAATCACTGCAATTTCTTTGCTTCCGTAAGCATATCTATTTCCCATATCAGAGCATCTCCTTGTTTCCTCTACCTCTGTTCTTATTGCTCTGGATGACTGGGTTATTCTTACCGTTTAGGTATTACTTTAAATATCATCTTGCCAGAGAGGCCTTTGACCATTCAATATAAAGTAGGGTCTTCAAATCAATCTACCTCACCACTGCTTTTTTTCATCACAGGTCTTGTCATAATCTGTAATTACGTTGTTTACCCTTTCTCCAGCCTGATTTCTAACTCTCCCATATGTGCACACTGCAATGTACGATCCACGAGAACAGAGTTTCCATTTGTCTTGTTTCTGTTCTATCCCCAGCACTTAAACGAGGGCCTTATACATAAAAGATAATGAGTAAAATATACTGAATAAATACCTGGAAAAACTAAATAAAAATAATAAATATGTAAGGGTTGGGGTGGAGTAAAGAACAGCTGATGTTGGCATTTGTAAATTGTGTTGTCAGCTTAGATATTCAAAATTGCTCAGTTATTCCTTTTTATTTCTTAAAATTCATGAATGTGTTTGGAGACAGCAGGTGGCATACTGGTTAAAGCACTGGATTCCCACATGGCTTCCTATGGCTGAGTCCTGGAACCAGCAGCTTGGAACTCATACTGGGCATTAAGTGATGCATGCTCAAAATTCCAAGAGGAGGGTGGAGGAGGAGGGGCTGTGGTGTGACGGTCCCCCCTGGAGGGGGTTATTTCTCACTCTCTCTCTCTTTCTGTCTCTCTGACAAACACACATACCCTATAGCAAAAATCTCTCTTAAAAAAAAAGAAGAAGAAAGAAAGAAAATCATGAAAACTTTATAGTCCCAATACTCTTGTACACTGAAGCACACCTTAGCATGAGTGACACAATTTACATAGTTGGCATCGTGTAACAGGTTTATGATGTATATAAAAATGTTATTTACCCCTTTGGAAATCTTGAGAAGCTTGCACTCTCTAAGTTCTTCAGTACATGAACAGGTCCATGTTAGGTGAAGGGGGCAAGTGGCAAAGGCTACCATGGTTATGATTATTAGAGGACGGTGGGCATTTACCAGCTGTTCTCAAATTAGATCATGTAAATGCAATTTGTCCGGTGCAGCCCTATCATTATCAGGGGGCCCCATTCTCGTTTTCAGACATTGTTAATTTTGTGGCTAATTAGTGTTCCTGTTTGAGAAAAGAATCCCTTATAACTATTCTTTCAATTTAATTAATTCAGCATATGCTTATGAACATCTCTCTCTGTCTCTCTAGCAAGTACATACAACCTCTGGAAAGAAAAGTCTCTCCAAAATAAAGTTATCCCAGTGAAAAGTAAAGGAACAGGAGCAAACAGGGAGGAAAATATTTATAGCACATGTCTTCATTTTTAAGGCCTATCATTCACGGTTTTTATTTCTTTATTGGTTTTAGATGTTTTTGCCTTAGGATGCATGCATTTGCCAGAGAGAGAGAGAGACAGAGACAGTGAGAAGGAAAGTGAGAAATCATCCCTCAGGGGAAATGGCCACAACGCCATCCCTTCTCCATTCTCCTCCCAGGATCTTGGGCACATATGGACGCACACCCAGTGTGACTTTAAAGACACTGGGTCCCGGACTCAAATGGCAATCATCCATGTGGGAATCCAGTGACTTAACTACTATCCCATCCACTGGCCCCTATTATTCACTTTTGAGGATAAATAGAAACATCACCCAAATCAATGTATATAGGAGGGATTCATATATTTGTCATGTCTCATTTATATATTGATATTTATATCTCATTTATATAGAGATATTTCATCTCATTTATTTTGAATAGTCCAGCAAGATGAGTACTATCATTTGCTATTTAGAGAGGAGAAAACAGAGTTACTACATTTTCTGAAAAGATTTCACCCATAGCTACTAATTTGTATAGCCATGTTTCCAACTTAACTGTTTTACTTTGAAGTCTGTACTCTTTCAACTATACTATATTGCCTCAATAAAAGGTCACAGACTATGTCTAAGGTGGATAATATATCATTAAAAGAAAAAACAAATGGTTTTAATTTTCGAAGACAAATCTTCTCTTTCCTCAGGGTTTCTCAGAGATGAGACAGAGGCCATCACCTGTACATCTGGCGCAGTTTGCCCACTGGTTGGCTCTAAACTTATCAAACGGCCTTCCCAAAACACATTTACCTAACCAGTTCTTTGCCGATTCCACTCTGAATGTCAAAGACTTGGGACAGTACAGTTAGACTTTGCTCTAATACAATGAGAGAACAATGCAAAACTCAGCATAAAAAGGGACTGTATCAGATCCATCCAGAAGAATTTAGTTGCTGAAGTAGCACAAAGACCTTGCTATAAGGTTATCTTTCCTATAAGAATAGTATGGCCCCAAGGACTAGGTTTGAGTGAGACTCCGGAGGATATTGCAATTTCATTAAAAAATATGTTTTATAGTCTTATAACTTTCCAACCTTCACAAACAAAAATTCATTTCTCACTGAAACTTAATGCCATTCTTTTCTGGCTGGAATGCGAATATTTGGGGAATGGGTGAAAGAAATTTATTGAGTTGTTAAAAATATATGATCCAAGTCTTGTCTAGTTTTCACCTCCCTGGCTCATAAACACAGTTGCTCTCTTTCATGCTTCATTTCTGTCAATCACTGTGACAGGCAGAGTAGAATTCCCTTCCTCTGCCTTCCAAAACAAAAGCCAAATAAACAAAATAATATTTTGATACAGAACCCCAGCATTTCAATGAAGATGAACTAGTTTCTACTTCAAATACACCTCGAGATCCTTCTTATGAAAGATGGGAAGGTATAACATTAGGGAGGGTAACTGCAGATACTAGAGACAGTAGAGGACAGAGTAGGTAATAGGGAGTGCGAGGGAGAGGATCGGGAAAACAAACAAATGGCACATTTACTAGAAACCAAAATGAAAAGTTATCTGACAATGATAACGTGTGTAGTAATACTTTGACTTGACTGATACGCACTGCATTTGTGCCGTGAAAAAAACATGACGTACACTATAAAGAGGTATAGTGATTAGATGTAAATAAAACAAGAAAAATTTTAAAAGTCCTTCTTATGTTAGGAGTAGGGACTGCAATGATATTTCTTAGCAAGGTAGCAGTGAAGGAAGCTAGAGGGTGGGCATTAATCTGAGCCAGTAGGGAAGGTAAAAGAGCAAAGGCCTCATGCAGTATGCTGGATAGAAATGCCTCCAGCGGGAGTCCTTGGTGCTTCCTTTTAGTTGTGAATTCAAAAACAATTTTAGAAGAAACTTGGCAGAAATGTTTATGCTTTGGGCATGATGCTCAGAAAGTAGAGAAACTGAAGGTGAGCCAACTCAAAGATCTACCACAGATAGTTCTACTATCCACCGTTATGTATCAAATACTTATATAGTAGTCGGTTTGAATTTTCACAGGGCAAAATGATTTATTATAAGACATTATTGTTACATATAAACGTAAGCTCTGCTGGAAAGACTCCATGACATAGAAGGACCAAACAAATGGGAAGATGGAGGCTGGTGGAAAAGTATTTGTATCACCTCAGAATCTATGTTCATTGCAGGAGAGCTGCTGTACAGATATCTGCTGTAGAATCCTGCTTTGTTTTTTTTGCTCATGGTATACAAGCTATGCCTTGTTAGCTTGTAGTCAGATGATAGATTCACTACAGTCTTCAACCCACAGCTACATAAAAGCCTAATCAAACAAGCCAGCTGGGGATTCGATAATCAATACCATACTTGCAGAGTCACTTAGAAAGTACTGCTTTTCATGCACATATAACTTCCTCTCTCCTCCCACTGGTGATCTCTTGATCAACAGTCCCAGCAGATTTTTTTTTTTGGAATCTACAGGATATATAGCATCATCATCAGAGGTCAAGGGAAACCAAAGAAAAGTCACCAGGCACACAAGTTTAACCATACGTACATACCTTCAGAAGTCAATTGAGTCCCTGCAAATAACCAAGTACAAACTAAGCCAAAGTTCACAGTATTTAATAGCTGTAAAAGCAGGACCAGCAGTTGGCATAATGGCTATATTGTTGGACTCCCATGTAGTTGACCGTGGTTCGAGTCCTGGACCCAGTGGCTCAAACTCATGCCAGGCACGTGTGCATGCGTGCCCAAGATCCTGAAATGAGAATGGAGGAGAAGGGATTGTGGCATGGCCATTCCCCCTAGGAGGAGATTTCTTACTTTCTGTTTCTGTCTCTCTCTGTCTTTTGCCCAATAGCAAAAACCTCTAAAAAAAAAAAAGCTATAAAAGACAATAATGGCATTTCTTTGCAAATAGCACATACTACTTTTTGAACAAATATTATCTTCCTTCATATGGAAAGTAGAAATTTTGCATTTAACTGCATGCATCTGAAAAGTGCATTTTAAAATGCCGAATGTAAATTAATCATGTTCCAGATATTTCCATTTACTTCGTCCCAAATTGTTGGCTATTTTTAAATACTTTCTTTTTGGTTACTTAAAAAAATAAATAAATAAATCAATAGGTTGTTTTTCATTGTTTTGATCTTCCTGGAACTAAACCTGAGCAACTGTAACAATCTACAATGAAAGAGAATCATAAAGAAAAGACCTGGAAGACCAGTTTCTACAGATTCTGTCAAAAGCAAATTAGAGGTGTTTTTGACCTTTTGCTTTGAGACACAATGGCGCCTCCTCATTTTTCCCTCCTGTCAGACTGGCTTAAGATCCAGACTTCCAAGATGCTACAGTTTTGAAAGTCATTCTATTCTCATCTTCTCTCATTATGTCTGGAAAACTCAAAGGAACTTTGTAACAAAAAAGCACAGCAAAGCATATAGGAAAATAATCCATTGTTACATTTCTTTATTTGGCAAATGTTTAAATGTTTATTGAGAGCCTACTATCTTCTAAGTATAGTATATGTAAATAAGACGTGTGTATAAGCTATACATAACTTCTGTAATAAATAAAATAGTGAGTTAGAAAGACATAATCCTTACCTAAAGAGAACCCAAAGTTCATTAATAAACACAGACTCAACCAATATTTATTATATAGTCTTTTGGGTATAGTGATGGGGAAATGCAGAGTGCCCTAAGATTACACAGGAGAAGAATCTAAGTCCTAATCAAAGGAGATTATTGGGCCAGTATCAAGAATGCCCTCCACAGGAACCAGCAGTTAGTGTATTGGCTATGTCGCTGGACTCCCACGTAGTTGACCGCGGTTCGCGTCCCGGACCCGGTGGCTTAAAACTCACGCCGGGCGCATGTGCGTGCGTGCCCAAGATCCCGAGAGGAGAATGGAGGAGAAGGGATTGTGGTGTGACCATCCC
>NW_006203910.1:330214-349489 GCF_000334495.1 Tupaia belangeri chinensis
GGGGGGTGATTTCTCGCTTTCTGTCTCTCTGTCTCTCTCTGTCTGTCTGGCGAGCGCATGCGCCCTATAGCGAAAATCTCTCCAAAAAAAAAAAAAAAAAGAATGCCCTCCAATAAGAAATGACATTGTTGGTGCCTACAGGTGGCATGGTAGTTAAGGCACTGGACTCCCACATGGCTGATCAGACCTAGTGGCTTGCTCTCTCACCTTCCATCTTTCTCTCTCCTTCTCTCACTGGTCAAATAAAAATAAGAATAATAAATAGAAATTAAGTAAATAATTATTTTAAAAAATGAAATGACACCTTAAGGGAAGAAAGGAAACATGAATAGGAATTTATCAATTAGAGTAAGTGTAAGGCCTATGGGGAATAGAATATGAAAATTCCAAAAGGGAAAGAAAATAATTCATTCAAGTATCTGAAATATGGCCAATATATTTGTACTATAGAAGGATGGGGAAACGGAGATAAGGGATGGAACTGGAGTAGTAAGCATTCAACTCTTGAATCCTAGCATGGCAAGCTCAGTTACAGAGTTTGAGGTCCCTAGCAAGCATTCTATTCATCGCCTCGCAATATCAATACTTGATTCACAAAAGTCTGATACGCTTTCAGCAACATGTTCCTTAGATCTCTGAAAAATTGCTATCTTCCCAAATTCTTTCATGTAAAAGGCAAATTTCACAATTCACCTTCTAGGATAGCCTCTGACATTTGGATTAATTGAAAGGAGAGAAATTCAGTATGTAACACATTTGGGATTCTCTCCTTCCGTTTTTGTCTGTGATCTTAAGTAGGTGCTTCTTTCCTAAGGGATTGGAGATCAGGGATAGCTCTACCTTTCAAAGAAACCATGCTACATACCACAAGGTTATGTGGTTTTATTCTGGTAGGCATATCAGTATAAGCAACATTTGATCTCATCCAACAGGCAAAAAAGAAAAAAAAAAGTTACATTCAGACAGAAGTCATTACCTTGCAACTGAAACTTGATTAGCCAGAGAGTTGAATAAGATAAATGGATAGACAATAGGAAAAAAATGCCTCTATAAATGGAATTACAGGAAACAAAACACCACATACACCAGCATACAGTTCTCATAAAGACAAATGTCTAATATATCTGAATTAATACTTACTGTTCTTTTAAATCCTCTAAATATTTTGTTCTTACAGATAAAAATGCTCAGAGCAGATATAATATCAGCATGATGAAGAAGCCATTAGTATATATTGAGCAAATTGGATATGTAAGGAAGCTCTCTAAATAAACAAAAGAAACAGATCTTGGCCTCTATGTTTTCCTTCTGGTAAGTACAGACATATTCACCATCAATTTCTCTTGGGTTCTTTTATTTTTCACTTATACAATAATTATGGAAGAAAAAAGATGATGTGCTTACTGAAAGAAATGGGAAAATTGCTTTCCATTTTAAAAATTTCATTTTATATAAATATTAGTGTTTTAAGAAAAGTTTAACACGTATTAGGTTTGTTTTTTGTTTTGTTTTGTTTTGTTTTTTGTTTTTTTGTAGAGGATTTTTCCTTAGGGCACTTGCACTCACCAGAGAGAAAGACAGAGACAGAGAGAAGGAAAGTGAGAATTCTCTCTCTGGAGGGGTGGCCATGCAACAATCCCTTCTCCTCCATTTTCTTCCTGGGATCTTAGACATGCATGCAAACACACCCGGCATGATCTTCAAGCAACTGGGTCCAGGACTTGAACTGCTGGGAGTCCAGCAACATAACTACTTTGCCATCTGCTGGTCTCAACAGGTATTCAATTTTAAAAGAAAGAAAAGCTGAGTTTAACAAACTTGAATAAATTTCCTCTTTACAGGAATACTCAAAACTTTTTATCTACTAATGTGCACTATGAATGGCCAAGGCAAGGATCATGTGTGACATTTGTCAAAGGTATTGTACTCATTTTTATGGAATTCCCCACAAAGAGTCTATAAGACACACTGCTAATAAGGTATCAGAGACCGCTTATTTTCAGAAACTTTGAATATCATCATGAGATTAAAAATAACACAAGGTCCCATGTGTTTTGAGTGTTCTCTAATGTAAATAAATTCTATACTTCAACGATCCCACCTCAGATTATAATGAAAACTTTTATTGATGCCTTTGGCCCAAATTCATCTTTCTAATCTCTCAGGTTCCACAACTTTCTCTACCTGTGCCACAATTTCGTATCTGTGGTAGAGAGGTAACTGGCAGTGAATGAAGAATGCCAGATTTTTAGTCCCAGCCAAAAGATTATAGCAAGTAGGACTTTCCCCTAATTTTAATTTTTCAACTGTGAAATAAGAAAAATAGCAGTAGCTCAAATGAATTGACTTACATGTAATCTGTAAGGTGCAATAATAATATCATTATGCTATTAGTGTAAGTATGTCTGAAAGAAAGACAGAAGGAGAAAGAATATGCTAGAAAAAACTGTATTCATAATTTGGGTCAATAAAGTTCTGGTTCTACCTTAGTTGTTTAAAATATATATTGATTATAAATAGCACCAGAACATATTTCAAGTAGTTAAAGTAGAACAATTAGGCCCATAAGAGCTATTAAAAATATTAATATTTTCATACGCCTTACAGTGACTTTGTATATAAGATTCCCTCCCTTCCTTCCTAATCTGCCATGCTCAATCAATCTGCTGGAATCAGGCTGGAAATAAGACCATTAAGTACTTCACATTGCTCTTTAGTTTGCTTGTTATCCAGATGAAAAGTAGTATATTTCAAGGCCAGCCACATGTTTCATTTCAGCAATGTACTAAATCCTGCATCTACAGCAATTCCTTGCATACACTTACCTTGGGAGTTTTATGTAGCAAGTCAGTAATCCAAAAATTCTCTTTGAGGATTACAAGTAAGATTTAACTTTTAGAAACTGAGACCTAGTCATGATGTAAGTTTTTCAAAGTGACCCAGAGATGGGAACAAAACTCGGAACTGCAATTTCCTATTCTGACACCCTCCAATTGTCCAGGCACCCTCATTAACACAATCAGATTTCACCTATAACAATTCTTGTTAATATCTCCTGGTGCTAAAATGGAATTGAAGACTTGAAAATGGAAATTGGTTACTTAATTCACTCTAAATCAATGTCTCTGTTGATAATGCTTCTGCCAATGTAAGTATCAGGGATCCAGCTGAGTACTGGTGCACAGCTCCTCAGTCATTCTCTCAAGATGTCCTTGTGACATTAGGAGAAGATCAGATTTTCAATCAGGCTTCAGCTGTGCTGCCCTTTTTTCAGCACACATTAAAATGCACTTAGAGTGACCTCCCTCCAAGGGACAAAGAGGTAAAAAGCATTCTCAAAAGAGATTATTGAGAGGTTCAGGGACCAATCTAAAGAATATATTTGAACAATAAGCAGTGGATACTTACAATGGGCTCACAGAACACTTAGATATTCAGTATGGGTTTTTAAAAAGACCTTAAAATGGAGGAATGGTTTGGATATATTTTGGGGTATGTATACTTGCTGAGAAAGAAATGATACTGCATGAAAATGCACTAATTTATAAGTGAGTGATGGAAATTAATTATAGGCTACATGCAATTAGACTGTGATTAGAGAACTCTGTGAGAAAAAGATACACATTGTATACAAGTCTGAATCATTATCACTTAGCATAGTACCTGGCATATAGTAATCATTTGGTAAATGCTCATTGGAATACATGAATTAATAAGTACACAAATAAAGAAACATATTTATATTCATAGGCATGATATCCTTGGTAATTGTCCATCAGGTTCAGCCTTTCACTTCCGAGTTATTTCAAGATAATGCGTTCCTCTTTATGCTCTGTCACAGTAGTACCCATGCAGGGCTCAAATGAGGAGAGAAAGAGGTTAAGCATCACTGAAAGCAGGAGAATTTCATTGTTCAGTTCGGTTGTGCAAAAATAGTAAATTACTGCTACCCATCCAATACGATTAGTAGGATATTCAAATAATGTGAACAACAGTTCTAGACAGGCTGAAAAGCACATTCACCATTTCTGTATACCTACTAGATTCGACTTAATGTGGCTGTGCTTTGTTTATGTAATCTCATTTAATCCCTTCTACAACAGAATGAGGTATTATTTTCCCCTTTTATGTTTAGGAAACTGAGGCTTAATGACATTAAGTAATTTGTCCAAATCTTAGAGTATGCAGTAAACCAGGGATTAGAGAGCATAGCGAATGTCATTACTCATAATCTTTCCCTTTGTTTCCTTGGCTCTAGCCATCACCACCTCCTAAACGCGCAAACACACACACACACACACACACACACACACACACACACGATTGCTAATAAGACACCAAGCATCTTTCCAAGTTATCCTCTTTTCTCCACTCTTTCAATTTACCATACATACTCTGCTCTGGCCACAACAAATTACTTGTTATTTTTCTGAGACATGCTGTCTATTTGGATCTATCATTCTGGTTTTTTGTTCATGATATTCCCCCAGGACAAAGCTCTTTTCACTCTGTTCTTTGATTAGCATTATTCCTGGCATTATCACATTATCAGATTCAGCTACAGTGTCACTACCACTCAGTGCTCTAAAATCTCTTTGCCCAAACTGAGAGTATGGCCCTTATCACATTGTAACAAAGGAAAAACTAGATAGATAGATAGATAGATAGATAGATAGATAGATAGATAGATAGAGATATGACTATCTCAGGCAGTATAACGTGAGATCCTCGAGGGTAAAGAGAATGCACCATTTTTATTTATATTTTTATCTATAATAAATAACGTCACATGCAGGGTGTACACTAAGCTGGAAAAACCAGAAACCTTGCTTTGATGACTCAGAAGGCTCTTTACTATATTTCGGTGCTTCAGAATTACAGAGAAAAACAAAAACTAGTATTGTCAAGACAGGATTATTGTTGTTAAGACCTCATATTCTAGAACCAGAAATCTGAGTTTAACCTTTGGGCTCCAACAATTACTAGCACATATCTTGAAAAAAATCACTTTATCATTTTCCCATCTGTAAAATGGAGATACAATAATGATTCTATCCAAAGGGCTATTGTATTAGCAATTATCAATAATCCTTGTAAAGTATTTGGTATATAAGGTTACAATTGCTTATCCATTGAGAAGTTATGCTCTCAAATACCTGAATGAAGAAAGTTCGCATGACAGATTCAGCTCTGCTGAGAAGACACACAGGTCTAGTGCACATTATCTCCTGAGTATGAGCTAAACTTACATTTATATGCAGAGGTCTATGAGAGGTCACAGAAGCTGGTACTATAGGACTATAGGAGTTCTTGTTAGAGTTGAGGCACACATCTATCAGGAACTTGGTCTCTTTTTTAAAAAAAAAAAAAAAAAAACAAACCTTTATTTATTTAATTTGACTAGAGAGGGACTGAGTGAGAGAGAAAGAGAGAAGGAAAGTGAGAAAGCAAGCCACCAGGTACAGGACTTGAACTGTGGTCAGCCATGTGGGAATCCAGCACCCTTAACCACCATGCCACCTGCCGGCCCCAGGAACTTGGTCTCTTTAGGGCACCTATAAATTCTGATCAGAATACTACTGGACTCAATATCAACTAGGTCACTGTCATAAATAAGCAGTCTGTAGCCTAGACCTATATGATAGCTCAGCTGAATGATACTAGAAGCCACACTTCCCATATACGGTACAGGGCAAACATGGAATTAAAGAGTGAGTTTAGTAGGTGCTTTAATAAATTAATGGATGAGAAAGTTTGCATTGAGCTGGTTGGTAGACAGCTCAGTAGAAAGGGTTAACTGGACTGCCATCAGATAAGAGGGTTAGTAAGCTATGTCATCAGCCATGTACAGAAAGCAATGTTTGTAAATGGGTCAGCTGATCCAAAAATTTAAAAATAATAATAGTTTAAATGACCTTTGTAAAGAAGTTAAAGGGATTTTTAAAAATAAGAGATTTTGCTATAGGGCACATGCACTTATCAGAGAGATAAAGAGACAGAAAGTGAGAAATCACCCCTCGGGGTGATGGCCACACTGCAATCCTTTCTCCTCCATTCTCCTCTTGGGATTTTGGGCACACGCGCACATATGCCTGGTATGAGTTCTTAAGCTGCTGGGTCCAGGACTCAAACCGTGGTCAACTACATGGGAGTCCAGTGATGTAACCATTATGCCACCTGCTAATCCCAAAGGATATTTTAATATTAGAGGCACTTTCGGAGCATTTAGTGTGGGTCAGGCTGTGTACTAGCACATATCAGCATTAACTTATTTAAACTACACATGGCCTGATGAAGCATTCTTTTTGTCCCCATTTTACAAATCTGAAAAGTGAGACTCAGAAAAGCAATTTAGCCCAAATCGTTCAGTTAGTAAGTGAAACATCAGGCATTTAAAATCAAGGTCCAACTATAAACATTACCTCTTAACCATATTTTAAAAAATTAGTTTTGACCAAGAGTTTTATGTTTTAGTTATGATTCAAGTTTTTCTCTGAACTTAGGCAGGTATAATCCACCATTCTTCAGGTGAATAATTTCGCATAATAATTTTGCTTGAATAGTAGATAGGTGGGTATGTAGGTTGGAGGGTAGGCAGGTAGGTAGATACTATCAAAGGAAAGGTTCAGAAAAGAAAATTATGTTTTGTAAAGACGATACTGCCCAAATGAAATATAGTCAGTAGATAGGCAGTTTGTGACCACTCTTGTGGCTCAAAGACATGTTGTCACTCAATCATGTCTATCATCTTGTAAAACCAACCATCACTTAGAAATATTGGGTCGGTCAAGGAGAATTGTTTGTTACAAGGTGTTGTAACAAAGGATATTTATTCATACCATCACCAGAGAATGAATTTAGTTGACTGTCTTTGAGCAGTTTTCAATAATAAGAGAGAATAAACTTGAGCCAAACAACAACAGGGTGTCTGCCATAAGTTTATCAATTTCCTTCCCCTGGGAAATTTTTCTCTGAAATTTAAATGATCTATGAAATTGAGTCATCTAAAAGCAAATAAGCCAGAAACGAAACAAAACAAAAACAAAAACAAGAGACAACATTAGGAAATAATACATAATTGTGTCTTTTACATGATAATTTATAGCAAGTATATTATGTATATAAAATTTGAAAAGTAATGGCGAAGATGAATAACATATTCACAAGATTTAAAAATGTGATGGGGGGAAAAATGAAATACGTATAACTTCATGGAGTGGTTTTTATAGCCAGGAGCTGTTTTAAGTGTGTTACACGTCATAGCTCATTTACTCCTGCAAAGTAGATATTATTGCTATTATTACTTTATTGATTAGGAAACGGGTACATAATGAATTTATGTAATTTCCCCAATGTAACATAACTAGTAAACTGCTGAACTGGGACTCAAAACCAGGGTTTTAAGAAGTTATTATTTCTCAAAAGCCTAAAGCTAAACCATGTAGTATCTTTTAATAACCAACCCAATATATTCATATACACATATATTTATATCTCCAGATTGTATATCTATATATCTCTATACATATATAGAAAATTTCACAAAAATAGGCATAACAGATTAAAAAGTAATAATCAAACAAAAATGTGTAGAAAAGAAGGACTTACTAAATAAGCTCAAATTACTGAAAAGCGATTTTATGCGTATCTTTTTAATGCCAAGGAAAAAAAAGGAAAATGCCTACAACTAGCCATACAAACTAACCAAAAAGAAAACAAGCAAATTGTAAACAGGTTATCAAAAAAGAAAATAACACTATTGTGTATTTGTCATCTTTTCTCTGATATTAAATGGATGAAATGAGTGAATAATGGCTATGGCGTTTTGAAGACAAAGAGAGTAACAAGAGAGCTATACACACAGCTAAGCTATTATTCTCCTATGCAGGCAGCAGAAATACGTTTCCAGATATTCAAGGATGATATAGTATACTGCCTAATTATCCAACTTAGAAAAAGAATAACTCCAGGTGATCAAGAGTCAAAATAACACATTTGATAATGGTGAGGCAGTGCTTTTAAATAAATAGTAGTGAATAAAGTGCAAAAAGTGTAAATTATAAGCAATTTTTAAAAGAATTAGGAAATGTTTGCTTTGATTTTTCTTTTTTTTCTGATTATCAGAGGCACATTTACAATACAGCTCATGAAAATTGATCCTTAGTTCCTCTCACTTGCTCAAGCCTCTTCGAAGGGCCTAGAAGGAAGGGACCCTAGTAATAGTCTCACAAGGTCCAATTATTTTGAAAAAAAATCAAGCAAAAAAAAAAAAAGTTAAAACCCTTTTTAGTTTGAATCCACTTCAACATTTTATTATATTGCCCCTTGTGTGAGGGGCATTGGAGTAGCCATGGACATTTTGGAGATTCATCAAAAGAAGAAGTGAGTTGGGGATGTATTTTGTTCAGGTTTATTATATTTTCAAGCATAATATTGTTTGCAGACATTTAGTTAGCAGTCATGTCTGTGTAAGAATAACGGCTTCCAGGAATACTCGAGGCACCTACCATGACAACCTTCTTGGTGTCTTGGCATGAAGAAATATAGGTCATATCACAATATCAATGAATTCCTGTCTTCCAGCATCTGGTATCAGAAGTATGTAAATAGGTAAGGCAAAGTTTGGAATACATGGATATAGAAGCTAGTATATGGAAAATTAGTTCAAATCTTATGGGTCACATAAGGGAGAAACTTAATGAAACTTTTCCAAAATTTGATCTCAATCCTAAAAAATAAATTGACATTAAAAATAACCAATTTTTGGAACTAGCAAGTGGCATAATGGTTATATTGCTGGACTCTCCCATATAGTTGACCACGGTTCAAGTCCCAGACCCAGCTGCTTAAAACTCACACTGGGCATGTGTGCATGTGTGCCCAAAATCCCCAGAAGAAAATAGAGTGGAAGGAATTTTGGTGTGGCCATCACTCCCCGGGAGGGGTTCTCACTTTATGTCTCTTTGTCTCTCTAGAGAGTACATGCACCCTATAACAAAAAATTCTCGAAAAAATAAGTTTTTGAAGCTTAAGAATTTTTTATAATAACATGTATGATAATATCTTTAACTGGACTAATATACAGTGTATTCATGCTGGGAAAATTCATCTTGGAAGCTGAAATGATATACAGTGATTGAATATATAAAACTAATAAGAATAAAAAAAGAATTATTCCACATTAACATATTCACAATTTCCTGAACTATTCTAGAGGAAAGATTAAATAACCTTTATGTTCTTTTCAATAACATTAGATGTAAAATTTTTTGATCATTTCTTTACAGGTCAAGGAGTTTCTATAAAAATATTATGGAAAAAACAATTATAGACATGTGCCAGGCAAAGGATATAATGTATTTATATTGCTGAATATTGTTAAATAACTTCTCAAAGATTGTAAATATACACTACTACTAATTGTAAATGAGAGAAATAATGTTTACATTTTTAATCATATTGATAGAAAATATCTAATTTAAATGTGTATATTAATTATGACTATACTGTAGTATGTTCATTTTGCATTTAGTGCCTTCTGTCTTATTTTGTGAATTGTCTGTTCAAGTGCTTGACTCATGATTTAAGATTGTTTTTAAGTTCATTTAATTATTTATTCCAGGAGAGAGACAAGCACCTCCAATAGGGTATCCATGCCATAATCCACCCCCAGTCTCTACCAGCCAGATCATCTGCATGGGCACACGTACTCAATGTGCAGAGGTGCAGAGGGAGGTTCTGGGATTCAACTTGGGGAACTTCTCATGAGAAGATTATGTTTCTGACTGTGTCACTGCTTTACTATCATCTGGCACTCAGCTCATTTTTCTTCTTCTTCTTCTTTTTTTTTTTTTTTCCGAGAGGTTTTTGCTATAGGGCGCGTGCGCTCGCCAGAAAGACAGAGAGAGACAGAAAGCGAGAAATCACCCCCCAGGGGGATGTCCTCGTCACAATCCCTTCTCCTCCATTCTTTTCCCGAGATCTTGGGCACGCACACACTAGTGCCTGGCGTGACTTTAAGCCACCAGGTCCAGGACTCAAACCGCAGTCAACTACATGGGAGTCCAGCGACATAGTCATTACGCTAACTGCTGGTCCCGCACTCAACTCATTTTTACTTTGATCCTTTAAAATTAAATTATCACAATAAAAGTATGATATATAACTTCTAAATCCTTAAATAGAAGGAACTAAAAAATAAGGATGGTCAAATCAACAAATGAGAGAAAAATAAAGAAACAATAAAAAAAATTAGATTAAAAGGCAGAAGTCAAACTAAACAGAACAATTACCCCAATAAATCCAGATGAATGAAGTTCCTTATTGAATGATGTAGACTTTTGGGACCAGCAGATGGCGTAATGGTTACGATGCTGGACTCCCATGTAGGTAACTGTGGTGTGAGTCCCAGACCCAGCAGTTTAAAATAGGCCGGGCATGTGTGTGTGTTTGCATGCCCGAAATCCCAATAGGAGAATGGAGGAGAAGGGATTGTGGCGTGGTTAGCCACCCCCACCCCGGGGGTGATTTCTCGCTTTCTCTCTCTCTATCTCTCTGGTGAGCGCACATGCCCTATACAAAAATCTCTCTAAAAAATAAAAAAAAAAAAGATTTTGATTTTCACATAAGTTGCAAAAATAAAATCAAAGTGTTTGTATTTTACAAGCCACAGTTAAAATACAATTCTATAAAGCAGTATAGATTTTAAAAAGCAGGTGCTGGATGGTAGCGCAGTGATGGCACAATGCTCTGTGAGGCTGACTCACGTGGGAGGGTTCTAGGTTCACATATGGACACCTCGATGATCATGCTGAGCATGTCTGTGCCCATACTCCATGGCTGGCAGAAGCTGTGGTAGACTACAGCATGAGGACCCTATCTCTCTCTCTCTCTCTCTCTCATTCATGGAGGAAACAAATAGACAATCTCTAAAAGAAGAATTTGACAAAATGATTCCTTTGAAAATGCTTGAAGAGAATTTTCATAAGATTTTAGGTAAATAAAGAAAAATGTAATGAAATAATTTAATGTGGTTAAACAAAGATCATCCAGAATACTGTGGCAGTATAGCTAACAAAATAATGAATTTAAAAATCCACATTTTGGGACCAGCAGATGACGTAATGGTTACCTCATTGTATTCCCACATAGTCGACCATCGTTTGCGTCCTGGACCCAGTGGCTTAAAAACTTATGCCAGGAGCATGTATTCATGCCCAAAATCTTGAAAGGAGAATGGAGGAGAAGGGATTATGGTGTGGCAATCCCCCTTCATCCACCCGTGGGGGGTGATTTCTCACTCAATGTCTCTCTGTCTCTGTCTATCTCTCTGGGGAGCACATGTGCCCTATAGCAAAAATCTCTGTCTAAAAAAACCCCCCAAATCTACATACAAGTATAGATATAGATAAAGATATACATATATTTGGAAATTTTTTATATAACAAAAATGATCAGCAAGACAAGAATATAACTATTTCTCAACGGGACAATTTTTATATTTTAGGCAGGACATTTCTTCATTGTGCAATATTATCACATATATTGTAGGGTATTAGCACCCCTGGTTATTACATTATAAATATCAGCAGCACTTCCCAGTCATTGTGACATATAAAAATGCACATATCCATATCAAAATTCATCATAAAGGGGAGACATTGATCAGAGTTGAGTAGTATTGGTATAAATAGTATGGAAAAACCTTGTTACCTACCATCTGTAAAAAATACTATTAAAGGGAACCAGCAGTTAGTGTAATGGCTATGTCGCTGGAATCCCACGTAGTTGACTGCGGTTCGTGTCCCGGACCCGGTGGCTTAAAACTCACAGCGAGCGCGTGTGCGTGCGTGCCCAAGATCCCGAGAGGAGAATGGAGGAGAAGGGATTGCGACGTGGCCATCCCCCCTGGGGGTGATTTCTCACTTTCTGTCTCTATGTCTCTCTCTGTCTGTCTGGCGAGCGCACGCGCCCTATAGCAAAAACCTCTCCAAAAAAAAAAAACTATTAAAAACAAAACTACATCATAAATTAGAAACAATTCCATATGTACTATGGATTTAAACATTAGGAAAAGGAAATCACGGGAAGCAGACAGTGGCACAGCACTAATGCAATGCTCTGTGAGGCTTACCCACATGGGGAGATTGCAGGTTCATGTCCAGGGACCTCCCTGAACACCCCAGGTACATCTGTGCTCTTGACCCAAGAATGGCTAAAACTAGGAATGGCTTAGGGCGTGAAAACCCTGTTGGGGGACGCCGGTCTGTCTGTCTCTAACTTGCACACAGAAGAAAGAAAGAAAGAAACTTTTAAGAAAAAAAAAAGGGGAGGGGTAGGGGATCACTAGGTAAGTATTGTGAATAATTATCAGTCTCGGGCTTTAAAATCATGACCACAGTGGGTCAAATGATTAAGACAACCACTGGTAAATCCTTGATAATGACACTAATAAATCTTAAACAAACATTAAAGATAAATGACAAGCTGGGGAAATATTTACAAGATAGAATCAAAATGAGGAGTTAATATCGTTATGTTATAAACAGCTTTATAAAAATGACTTTGAAATTCTGCCGACAGTGAACCTAAGAAAAATATTCAACCTCACAAGTATTCAAATAAATGGAAAATAAAATAACATATTTTATCTCATCAATTGACACAGATAAAAGCAAAAATAAAGATACCTAGAGGCAGTATGCGCACAGGAAAATTGGCACTTTTATACATTGCTGATGGGTTATTTGAAAATACGTGACGAATACTTTAAAAATGCATGCTACATGCACAAGAATTTCTATTCCTGGGAATTTATCCTAAGGAAATAACCAGAAATTTACAAATACAGAGGCAATCATGAGCACTGTTCATATAGTGATTTAGGTTACAAGATTTATAACGAAGAGATTCCTAAATATATGGCATGAATAAAATAAACTTGTGTGTCATTCTTTTTTTTTTTTTTTAAGAGAGGTTTTTGGTATAGGGTGCGTGCGTTCGCCAGAATACAGACAGAGACAGAGAGACAGAAAGTGAGAAATCACCCGCCAGGAGGGATGGCCACGTCGCAATCCCTTCTCCTCCATTCTCCTCTCGGGATCTTGGGCACGCACGCACACGCGCCCGGCGTGAGTTTTAAGCCACCGGGTCCGGGATACGAACCGCAGTCGACTACGTGGGAGTACAGCGACATAGTCATTACACTAACTGCTGGTCCCTGTGTCATTCTTATATAAACAATCCTTTCCATCTTAACATGCAGTTTTTCTTTTTTCTTTTTTTTTGGGGGGAGGAGAGGTTTTTGTTATAGGGCACATGCGCTCGCCAGACAGACAGAGAGAGACATTAGAGACAGAAAGTGAGAAATCACCCCCCAGGGGGGATGGCCAGGCCGCAATCCCTTCTCCTCCATTCTCCTCTCGGGATCTTGGATACGCACGCACACGCGCCCGGCATGAGTTTTAAGCCACCGGGTCTGGGACGCGAACCACGGTCGACTACGTGGGAGTCCAGCAACATAGCCATTACGATAACTACTGGTTCCTTAACATGCAGTTTTGTCTTTTTTTAAGAAAGAGACAGAAGGATGTTTTTGGACACGGTCTTGCCAAGCTGCTATCTTTTTGTCCTAGACTCCCAGTTTGCTAGAATTACAACCACATGCCACTGTACTCAGCCTGTTTAAGTTAGCCTGGGAATCAAATCCAAACCTCCCATGGGGCCTCACTTTATGCAGTGGTGCCCTATTGCTTGCACCACCATGGCAGGGCCTCAACATATAGTTTTGATCTCTGGATCTAAGAGTATTGCTCTAATTCTGATAACCTTCCCAGTATAAAAGGAGGATAGGAAAGGCCAGGGTAACACAGAGTGTTCATTAATTTGTAGGGACCAAACTGGGAAATAGGATATACCACTTCTACTAAAATCCCACTGGCTAGAATATAATCACATGGCCAAAGTTGCAAAGTATTGTGGGAAATGTAGTTTTAAGTTAGGCAGCAATGACTCCAACTAAATGTATGAGTTTGGTTATAAAGTAAGAGTGCAAAGGAGATTGATGCACATCTAACAGTGCTTGCCACAGTGAACTACTACGAATAGCCAAAATATCCAAGATATTTTTAAAGTTTATTTGCTTATTTATTCCATGAGAGAGAGAAACAGGCAACTCCAACAGGGTCTTCATGCCATAATCCATTTCCTGCTTTACCCAGTCTGGATCATGGGCTAGTGAATGTGTACCTGGTATGGACAAAGAGGCCCTGGAACATGAACCTGGGCCCTTCTCATGTGGGTCTATCATTGCACAGCATTGTGCTACCCTTGTGCCACCTGCTGGCTGGCCCCAAACTGTCCAAGATTTTGAGGAAACAAAAAGGTATATACTTATGCGATAAAATAGTGATAGTGAATAAAATAAATGCTGAGGAAGAGCATTTAATTACATATAGAAAAAGAACTTTGCCGAATCCTTGTGCCAGTTGTCGTACTATATTGCAGACAGGAATCTGACAGCAAGAGCATGTTGTCTCTAGCATCATGTCCATGTGACAATTTTGTTGAGGACTTAAGACTGAGCCAAGCTTCAGTAAGCACATGGGATATAGTCATTCAAATTATTTACTACTTACCTCACCTCTGCTACATTTTTTTGGACACCTCATTTGTGGATAATTCACATCAGTGCTTCCATCTCAGTGCTTGATGCAATTATTGGTAATTTTTTTTTGGGGGGGGAGGTTTTTTTTGTTTGCCTTTTTGTTTGTTTGTTTGTTTGTTTTTGCTATAGTGTGCGTGCGCTCACCAGAAAGACAGAGAGAGACAGAGAGACGGAAGGCAAGAAATCTTCTCTCAGGGGGGATGGCCACATCGCAATCCCTTCTCCTCCATTCTCCTCTCAGGACCTTGGGCACATATGCACATGCGCCTGGCATGAGTTTAAGCCACCAGGTGTGGGACTTGAACCGCGGTCAACTACTGCTGGTCCCTAATTATTGCTACTTTTGATGGACTCCTTAATAAGTATCATTCACAATGCCAAGCATTTTCCTTCATTAACACCTTTGATCCTCAAATACCCACAAGCTGTAGGAACTAAAGTCAACTTCATTTTTGCTCACAGATAAGGAAACTGAAGTGCAGAGAGGTTAAATTTACTTAAGTATACCAGTAAATAAGTAGCAAAAACAAAGGTAAAAATCTAGATCTCATTCTTAAGCCTGTACTTTAAACAACTGTAGTATTTTGTGCCTGCGTGATTATTTTCCACTAACAGCTTTTCTATAATAATATAATGTTAAGTAGATTTATTATCTGTATAGTTAGGTATTTTTAGAAAGATAAATACATTGGAAAAAAAAATACTCATATAATGTATTCCAAACCCAAACAAAGTGATCTGGTGATCTGGGTTTTGCCCAGATGGTTGCACCTGTCTATTAATGCTACTGATTGAGGTTTGGCACTTATTATTTAATAAGAAGAGACTGAGGGAATTTCTATTTTTTTTTAATTTTATCTGCACAGAGTATTGTACTTCAGAAAAAAAAAAAGAAAAAGAATTACTTAACACAAATAAGAGAAACATGTCTTTAATAATAATTACAACTGAGAATGCTAATTTTCATGTAAGAACATCATCACCCAATCTTAACTGTAATGGCATAAAAGAAAAAACATGCAAGGGCTACCTCAACCAAGGAGATGGAAAATGGCAGCAATCGCCCTGGGTCTGGATGAAAAAAAAAGAGAACATTTTACTTGTACTCATGGCTCTCCCCACCAGCTCTGCAACTCCCAACCCTAAGTGATGTGCACACAAAGAAGGTAACTGCCATCACAATTCTATATCTTATCTACTGTGGTTTTCTGAGTGGAATGATTTCTCCCTCTCTTTCTGACTGACTGAGGAATGAAATGAGTAAGAATGAAAAATGAAATGTGACTACACAATGGAACGTTCATGGTGGGAAATCTCATTGGTTTTAAGACTCATAAATACAGGCAGACATCACAATGAAATATGAACATAAGGTAAGGAATCCAGCTTGCCTTGTGAAGAATTAATGTTGGCAAAATTTAGCAACCACCTGAGACAGTAAGTCAACCCACTATCATCAGCACCACCAGAGTGCTACAGCTCTTCGGTGTTCCATTCCTTCTGGACTATTGTCCCTGTAAATGGATGCTCGAGTTCATAGGTTATTCTATCCCAAATAACCTATTTGCCTTTAAGCAGAGCCTCCTGAATATGGTGCTTCGCCCCTCTGCAAGAGAATCTAATAGAAATCTCAAGCATAATGGCAGCCTAGTGAATCTATCATAGCAAATACAAATGCTAAAGAAAGGTTCATCCTGTTTTCTCCCCCCATCTCTTCATCTTCTTTTACATAGTATATATTGCTTGTACATGAATAAAAATCCAATTTGCTTTCACTGTAGAAAACTTGGAAAACGTAAGTAAGCCAAGGAAGAAAATTTAAACTCATATAATCATCTTAATATTTAATATAGAGTATTACTTGGTCTTTTGTCCCAAATATGTGTATATCTAAAAATTTCTGTATGAAACTGTAACTACAAAACGACATATTATTTTTTAATCTGATATTTTTCAACTAACAGTGGAACATGGACTTTTTCTGGACGATTAACAATTTCTCTACAGCAAGAATTTTAATAGCTTTCCTCTTTACGCTTTCTCCAAGCCAATGGGCTCAATTAAGCATTGAAACTACCACATAGAAAAGGTGCATCGGTATGTGTCTCATCCCTTTTAAATGGTTTAACCTGGTGGCTTTTTAATTGTCAGATTTCTAGAAAAGGGACCTTCATCCTGTATTTTGCTTTTAGAAATTCCATCTGGTGAATATGACTGCTTAGAGTTGTAGAGAGACTTATACTATCATTAAACATTTTTTTTAAATCATAAAATAGACCAACTGAAAATTAACTTTAACTTTAAATTTAGCTCTAGAATCATCCTCAATTTATGCAAAAATAAGAAGAGACAGAGTCTGAGAATATCACTGCTAAAGTGGCCTTAAGAGATTTTGTAATTTACCTCAGATAATTTTACATGCATTGAAAGCAGTGCTCAGTAAGGTATACTGTCACCCAGAGTCATACAAAAATGTTGGGTCAGGGTTTAGAACATTTTTCTTTTTTCCTTTTCTTTTTTTAAATGCCAGAGGGTGAGTGTGCTCACCAGACAGAGTCAGAGAGACAAGGACAGCGAGAGAAAGAAAGCACCCCACAATGGGGCATGGAACAAGGAGGCATGCTGCAATCCCTTCTCCATTTTTCTATCTTGTCAGGATTTGGGATATGCATATATATGTGGTTTTCAAACTTCTGGGGCTGGGATTCAAACCATGGTTAGCCATTTGGTATCCAGGTTCCTTAACCACTGGACCAGGATGGCCAGTCCTGTGTATTTTTGACTCCTTAAAATTCAGTGCTTTTCTAACATGTTCCACTGCTATATTGTCTGGATTTTAGAAGGAAACAAAAAGGGGCACTGAAATATATCTTGGACAAGTCAAGTTCTGGGAGTAAAAAAAAAAAAAAAAAAGCCCACTTCAATCTTTCTGTTTTCAAAAGGGCAATGAGAACCAAAACTGTCCTCACTCACATTCCACCTGGACACTGTATTAAACTGGATTTCTTATTTTGCTATCTTCATGAGCATTTTCTTCTCTTCTAGGAATGTCATGCACAAACAAATGGCTTGATCGTTCATTGCAGGAACTTCCTGAAAGACCCATCAACTCTTCAGTTGAAAATATAAACAGTAAATTGTAAACTTCAGATTCTTTAAATACCTAATCCCTAAACCTTTGCTGTTTCCATGAGTCTTGGGCTGTTATAACATGATGCTTACCCACTCCTAATCACGTTCCAACACTGAAAAACCCACCTTAAAGCAAACCTCTTATTTCAAGTAAATTCTGACTTTCTTATCCTCCCATCTGAGATACTGCTGAAGCTTTGCAGAGGTAGTCATCTCCCTTTCTCTGGGAAGTAATAAAATCTGTTTCTTTCTATTAACAGGCTGGGCTGGTGATTTGGGTGAGCCAGTTATTGATAACAACTTTAGAACTACGGACAGGATATTGAGAAATATTTTTACAATGATTTTGTTTCTGTAAATCTCTCACTGTTGCTACACAGTATCTGCATGATGGGTATGCAAGAGAAAGACTCTTTTATTATTATTATTATTATTTTACTATAGGGCGCATGTACTTGCCAGAAATACAGAGAGAGACAGAAATCGAGAAATTACCCCCCAGGGGGAATGGCCACACCGCAATCCCTTCTCCTTCATTCTCCTCTCGGGATCTTGAGCACGCACGCACACGCGCCCGGCGTGAGTTTTAAGCCACCGGGTCCGGGACACGAACCGCGGTCGACTACATTGGAGTCCAGCGACATAGCCATTATGCTAACTGCTGGTCTCACAAAGACTCTTCTTGACCCCCCGCCCCCTTCACTCTGCTCCTTGGTCATAAATCCCCAGCTGTCTTTGCTGTATTCAGAAATGTTGAGTCTGATCCCTCCCCTCTGTTGTGATGGTCCTAACATCTGTTGTGACAGTCTTGAATAATATCTTCCTTATCGTTTTAACAAGTGTCAGAATGATGTTTTCTTTAACAGCCAGCAGGATGCTAATACAACAGCATTGTCTTAGGATTTCAGGAGAAGCTAGCTGCATAAGGCTGTTGTTAAGGCTTCTATGGGTAGACGTATTTTAAGGGAGGGAGGGTTGTGTTTAAGCTTATCCAGAGTGGCATTGCCAGGGAAAAATGGCAATCTTATCCTGAACACTAGACTAAATAAAAGCTATAAAGCTGGAAATGGACAAAAGGAACGTTTATACCTGTGACAGCCAGTGCCAACCAATACTCATTTTCAGTACCTCTGGCCTGTAAGGGCAGACTGGAGGCAAAGCAGTGAGAGCATTTTGTAGTCCTTGAGTGACTGTCTCCTAGAGACACAGCAGTCAGATGCTTTATTCTGTGTTGCCAATATAGTGAGTTATTACCTGTCCCCAGGATACTGGACATATTTTAGCACATTCTAAAGCCAGAAATGTTTCTCTTGATTGAATAGCAGAGCTCATGAGACCATTGACAGGCTGCAGGAGTAAGGAAAGGATGAGTGAGGTGAGTCTTAATGGTGAAGCACTGATTATTATTATTTTTTTTTCCAAAGCAATCAGCTATTCTGGAATCTGCTGTGAAAAACACATGCTAGAAAGACCAGTTC
>NW_006203910.1:349542-374432 GCF_000334495.1 Tupaia belangeri chinensis
TACCACCCGCCCTCCTCTGCCATGCAACTCCTAGGGAGGGGGAAAAAAATAGAACACAGTGTGGATGTATGAATCTGAATTAGTGCTCTATAGGTGGTGGATAACTCCTTATCTCCCAAGCTTCATCACCCAAAAGAGAGCCTAAGTTTGTATTTTGTCTCCCTTATCCCATCCAACGGAGAGAGGGAGGGAGGGAGGGAGGGAATGAATTAAGAGTATTCAGCCTTGCCAATCTTCCTCTGCAGACTAATAATTTACTCAATATCCCTGTAGTCCCTATCTCTACACTTACAATATATAGCGAGACTTAGAAGACAATTGGAAATTGCTGAACATTTTAATCCCCGAACTGGAATGCCTCTGTTTCTCCATCTAGAAATTGGTGAAACACCTAACTGAAACACTTTTTGGGAAGATTAAATAAGACAAAATACACAAGGTCCATAATACATAGACATTAAGTAGGAGGTGTGTGGGGGGGGAATAGTAGCTTGAGCCTTACGGGGCTCGAAATAGTTGAGCTAGTCACTCTAGGATAAATATCGTTCACGATGGAAACACTTACAGACCCTTTACCATAACGCCACCAACAGGACAGAGCTCTGGGAGTGTGAAAATGGCAGGCATTATCTCTGCACGTGACTTGAGCATAATCGTGTATTTCAGTCACGTGTAAACTTGAATTTGAGGCAGGAACACCTACTCCTAGCAAAATAGATGGAATCTTGAAACCATTGCAACCTGAATCATTTTAATATCATCTGAATCTAATTCACAGAAATGAGCATCATTTTAGTCATTTTGGAAAGGGTGGAGGTCACCCATAACCTTCCCTGAATAATTAGGAGAGGAAAATCCTCTCGAAAGTTTCATCAAGGATAAAATCTTAAAACAACTATGCAAATTTCCTCACCATATTTTCCTATCAACTTCCTCCCTTCCTCAGTGCATGACAAATTTTGACTAGGCATCATCAAAGATTTTTTTCCTCCCTCTCCCCCTCAAAAAAACACCCTAATATTATTTTAAAAACAGCTGTCTTTAAATGAAGGGAATAAGAAGAACATATATTCTCACCTCTAAATTAACAGTATTTTAACAGATTTTGATTATTTGGGGGATCTAAAAAAAGCAGCAATATTTTTAAAAATCATCTGTCCTCTGATGTTTGATGCCAAGCTTGAGCCTTACGGGGTTTGGAATAGTTGAGCTAGTAAAATCTAGGATAAATATCATTCACGATGGAAACACTTACAGACCCTTTACCATAACACCACCAACAGGACAGAGCTCTGGGAGTGTGAAAATGGCAGGTGGTTCAGAAAGAGTCAGACAAGTTTGTGTGTGTGTGAGGAATGGAGATGAAAATGTGCTTACAGTGATTCAAACTCATTAATCCTGCGAGGGCATATTTTAAAGAAGAAAAACATTTATTGGGAAACATTTTATTGCATGTGTTACAGAAGGAGTAGGCTCCATGAACCACCGTTCTCTCTCTAGCTTCCTTCTTTCTTTTCCTAATTTCCTACAAACCTCTCCCTTCTCTATTCCTCACCTCCTGCAGTCCTCTGAGAGAGTCTAATATGTCAGGGGTCTGATATATTTTTACACTTGTTAGTAAGAGTGAAATGATGAGCATGATTAAGTCCCTTGTTTCCCCCTTCCTCCTCCCTATTTCCTCATTTTACACAGCCTTCCTAATAATAATGAGATCACTTGAGAACTGAATCTTCTAATTCCTACCCAAGGTCTTTTCTCATAGCAAATTCCCAGGAGAAGAGAAAGATATTCTCTTCCTTGTGAGTTTTGAACAATCACTGATTGGTCAGCCTTGACAGCTCTTAGAAAATCTTCGTGTAGCCTGAACATTCCTATTGATTAGCTGATCCATGGCCTGAGAGTTGGCTGGTCTGATTGCTTTATCACTAAAGCATTCAAGATGTTCAGATTAGTTGTAAACTCCCATTTATCCAGAACTCAAACCTCTAGAAAGTTCAGAGTCAGAATTAATTCTAGGTGTTGTACAAAAGAAGTAAAGGCAACACAGGGGCCTTCTGAATCTCCTATTCCTTCTCTTTTTTTTTTCAAAACAGGCAATAACTGAGTACTTACTTTGTTTCAGGACACTGGACTAGATCCTGGGGACAGAAAGATTCATCAGGCATGATTTTTGGCCTTGAGGAGCCTGCAGTCTAATGAAGAGACTGACATTAAAAAGTAGACAACAATACAATGAATTAATTACAGTGATAGAAATGTGCCCATGGGACTGTGGCAGAGCAGAGGAGATGTTTACCAAATTGAACTATTAAAGACAGTTGATTGTATTCCCATTCCTTGGAAAATCGGTGATGAGTGCATCATAGGGGAATGTACACTGGTTTGGAAGCTAACTATACCTGGGTTCACAGTCTGACTCTGATATACATTAGCTTTATGAATCAAGCTGTCACTCACTGTTTCTGGAAGTCATCATTCCTGAGCCTTGTTTTCTTCCTATGTATGTCTTCCTGGTTTCTCACAGGAGGAATCGTATTTTTTTTGAGAGAGAGATTTTTGCTAGATAGCACATGCACTTGCCTGAGACACAGAGAGAGACAGAGAGACAGGAAGCAAGAAATCACCCTCAGGGGAGATGAACACACTACAACCCTTCTCCTCCAGTCTCCCCTTAGGATTTGGGCATGCATGCACACGTGCTTGGTGTTTCAAGTTGCCAGGTCTAGGACTCGAACTGCAGTTGCCCATGTGGGAGTCCAGTGATGTAACCATTATGCCATCTGCTGGTCCCAGGAGGAATCATCTTTATCTCTACCTTATAAAAGAAGAATGCACAGTCCAGAAAAGCTGAGTGACTTGCCTAAGTACACTCAGCTATCAATAGTATGCACCAGGTTGGCTGAAGTCAAGTGCATTGCAAAGTGCTTTGCTTTGTCCCTGCCATTTTTGTTTTCCACATAACCCATAAAGGTCATTAAACTAAACGTAATACGAAGAAATCAGGCATCCTTCTACGAATATTTTCAACTGTGAGAGAGGTGGGACACATAAGATTTCTCAGTATATGAGAATATCTTTTTAAATAAAATCCCTTCATCCATCAAACCTTCTCCAGCCACACCCGTAATCCCTGATCCTTCCTATTAATGGAAGTGGTGATACATTTAGTGTGATCTTTATGATTTTTAAGCAGAACTTTCAGCTCTATCTTTGGTCTGTAAGTCCAGACAGTGCAGAAAGCCTGTTCGTCTGAGGTTTGGCAGACAATTGCTGCAGCTATGCATTGCTCTCTGCCTTTCACGGGGCTGGAAGGATGGGAAGAGGAGATGCCTGGGGTTTCTTTGATCTCTTTGTCTCCTAATGTCTATTCCACGTGTGCATGCCCTGGCTAAAGTTAGCAGCTGACTGCTTAACTTGGAAAGTTGAAAAGTCAGGAAAGAAAAAAAAAAAACTACTTTAATAACTTTTTTGTGACCTGTACTCCCTAAACTTAAGGAAAAACAACCAAAACAAAAACAGAACAAAAATAGCAAAAAGAAAAAAAAAAAAAAAAAAAAAAAAACAGAACAACAACCACAAAAAATCCTTTTTGGAAAATGTTCTTGTATCCAAAGTCAGGCAGCATCTTCATACTGGTAAAGTGATGGCTATAATTTTAGTTTAGTGAACTGGAATGAGGAACACCTGCCTTTTCTCTGATGCTCCTGGCATTTGGGAATCGTGATAAATGACTGGAGGTTATTAGACATGTCCTCCAAAATGGTGCTGGTGGGTTGGAACTTGAAGTTTGTCATTTACGGAAGGGAACTGACTTCCCCAATTGGACCTAATTATGACAGCCGTGATAAATAGCCTTTCTGTGTTGGCATGTTTATTTCTCAGGAACCTGAACAGGGAAATTGGTTTTATGTATTTGTGTGGGTGGGAAGAATTACAATTTTTATCATTGCTCATAACTTATTTATCACCTGATAATGTGAAGGTAGGATCAAATTGCAAAAGTAGACAACTTCCCCAGTCTCCTAAGCATTTGATGTTTGTTAGCAAGAAGAATATTCATCAGAAAGTGAAAGGAAAATTTCTTTTCCTTTATATTCAGTAGGATCCATCCTTTGCTGGACAAACCTCTCTCCAGTGTTCAGACCATCATATTTGCTGCCCTCATACTTCACAACTTCATATTTACTAAGAGGGTTCTTCAGGACACAGAGGGAGAGAGAGGGGCAAAGTCTCATATTTTAAAATCAAACTTTTTTCTCTACTTGGTTAAAAAAAAAAAAAGCGCTAGTTGTTTTACCAGTGCTTTTATGCAAAAGCATGAAAATAAGTGATAAATGACCTCCAGTCATTTATCATGTTTCAGTCAGAGTGGAAACTCTCTAACTGAAGAGGAAAAATCAGCAACAAGTTCTCTTGCGCCAATGTTTGCTAGACTTCATAGCTTAGATGTTAAAGATAACTAGGAAGGTAGACAGACGATCATCTAATCCTTTCGGACAGGCAAAGAATATGATCATTGACTCAACAGCCCTATGAGATAGGTAAAATCTCCACTTCGTAGATTAAAAGAAAGGCCAGGAAGGGTTACTATTTTTAGTAATACACATGTTAGTATCGTTTGACTTTTTAAACTTTGTACACATATCACTCTGATTGTTTAAATTATGTTTTTAAATACAGAGGATCAGGTCTGTGACCTAATTATTATAGTATGCCCTCACTTCCTGTATTTGAAGTTGGAGCCAATTCTATGATTTTGCTGTTTGGTAAGATTTGATCTATAATTATGAAAAATCTCAAGGTCATACAGACTAAGAATGTAAGAATAGCATGGTTATTAACCTCGGTTATTTAAATACTCTATTCTAACATATCTTGGTTTTAAATCCCTACATCACAAAAACTTTCACACACCAGGTTCCATTAGGAGCCAGAAAGGATAAGATCTGGCAGTATACCAACCCACTAGGGTAGAATATTTACGAGGAGGCTGTCTCTGGCAGTATACCTGCCCACTAGGGTAGAATATTTACGAGGAGGCTGATATGACAGTCGAAATTTGGACTGTGAGTCAAGGCATGTTATCTCCAAAGTAAGGTAAGTTTCAGGATGTAGTCCTCATCAATAGGACTAGGGTCCTCATAAAAGTGGTTGGAAGAAGTTTGTTTTCTCATTGGCCATATGAAGAAGTGACACAAAGGTGAGCCTCTTCTTCCACATGAGGATACAGCTAGAAGGTGCCATCTATGAGGAATGGGCCCTCACCAGTCATAGACTCTGCTAGCATCTTGATCTTGGACTTTGTAGCTTTCACAATGATAAAGCAATACATCTCTATTATTTAATAAGTTACCCATCTGCAGTATTTTGTTACAGTAGCAAGAATGTACTGAGCCAATCTGTTCTCTCTTAAGTCAGCTCTCACATTAATCAACTGACTTTGTCACAACTTCTTTTGACTATTGTGGGCCTCATTCTCTCCTTTGACTATAGTTTCAGTCTCCTCTTTCATATGAACTCAAGAAAGAAACATTGACTTCTCCCAAGCAATTGGATTGACTGGCTCTAAATCAGGTACATTTTCCTTGTCTTTTGTGATCTAAATATATCACATGGCCTATTGATCACTCCACATGTCTCTAGATATGGGTAGATTCTCTAAGAAGGGGTTATGAGGACCAGCAGATGGTGTAACAGTTATGTCACTAGACTCTCCCATAGTCAACCGCAGTTCAGGTCCTGGACCCAGCAGCTTAAAACTCACACTGGGCACAAGTGCATATGTGCCCCAAATCTTGAGAGGAGAATGGAAGAGAAGGGACTGCAGCATGGCCATCCTTCCAGGGAGTGATTTCTCACTTTCTGTCTCTGTCCCTCTCTGTGTGTCTGGAGAATGCACACACGCTATAGCAAAAAATCTCTCTAAAAAAAGAAGGGGATATTAACAAACTACATCAATCATCATGTAGACAATATCCATGCATGTGACCACAGGAAATCTGGGTACAGGGCTTCACCACAGGACAAGGAGATCAGAACTATTGATAGAAAAATAAGGTGATGTTTGAGCCCTAGACATACTAGGGAACAAATAAGAATGTGGTTTGGAAATAAAGGCTCAACATTGGTCCTATAGTTGAGTGCAAAATTTGAAGAGAATTCAGTCTTTAGAACTCAAGTGAAGGATCTGTCTTAGCAGAACAAGCGTGTGGGGTAGAGGTAGGCTGGTGGCATTCAAGTATGAGAGAAGTAGTGAGCAACAACTCAGGGAAGCACATAATTAACTGATCAAAACCAGGAGGAAACCTGTCATAGGCTGAAAGTATACATGAATGACCCACAAATACATTCCTCCTCTCACTAGCAGTGGAGCTGGGATTGCTTGAGTTAAAAATAGCAATATATCGTACATTGTGCTCTCTCCTCTTATCTCTATTACTGTCATCTGGAATGGATCACAGCATCTGTTACTGGATGCTACCACCTAAGCCTTCTCAAAAAGTGTTCCAAGTAGTTACTGCCAATCTATTGTGTTGAAATGGGATGAAAGTTATTTGCCATTGCCGGCTTTAGTACTTCCTATATTGTGTCTAAGTCAAAGCTAATCTTAGACACTGAAATATTTGTGAATTTAGCTCTGGACAAATTGAGACATATAAAGACAGTGCAAATATGGTGAGAAGGCTAAGATAGAAAAACTATGTCTATGCCACTCCATGATCTTTTGAATTAGACTCACCTACCACAGAAATCAGCATGGCATGTGCTAAAACAGGCACACATTTGGGAGCCAGGCAAATGGCGATGGGAGTAGAGATTCCACAATTTATAAGCCTTAGGGACTTAGCCAATTATTTAACTTTTTCAGTATTGGTTAATTAATCCGTAAAATGAGCATACTCAAATCTACCATGCAAGAATGGTTCAATCATGTAATATATGTGCAAGCTTGGTGTCTAGAACATGGTGGATTCTTGGTAAGTGCTAAATATGAAGGACTTGCCAAATAAAATGATTTGAAAACCATTGAAGACAAGCAAAATGTTGATGATAATCATTCTCTGTGTCTCTGAATTCTTGCAAGTACCCAGAAAACAATGGATGAAGTAGCACAAAGCCCAGAAAAAGCAATACCATGGGTTCATTTGATCTTGCCCCAGGTCAGGTTCTAAATCTAGGCAAAGGCCATCTCATATTTACAGGTGGTGCCTGCGACGCCTGGATTTAACACTTATTTAGATTAGGAAAAGACTCTCCCTTGCCTCTGAGATTTCCTAGTAAAAGATTGTATTAGAATATCAGAGATCCCCAACAGATTCTGGGGTCATACTCATAGCATGCTTCTCTAATGGAACAGAGAAAGAAAAGCTGAAGGTCTCTCCCTTGCCTTTACAGAAAGAAACAAAAAGTGAATCAAATTTCACATCCCTGCTTCAACTAGGTGGCACCTAGTAGCTCCCCGTTACACAATTGTTTTTGTAAGACCGGCACCTTCCCAATACATTTCTCAGGATGCTTGCAGGACCACAAGTCAAAGCTATCTTTTTTTTCCCCTAAAGACACCTGTAAAGTCTTATTTTGCTGTATGTCCAAGAGAGAAAATAAAGATCCTCCTAGCATAG
The DNA here is from genome assembly GCF_000334495.1 of Tupaia belangeri chinensis. Taxonomy (NCBI): domain Eukaryota; kingdom Metazoa; phylum Chordata; class Mammalia; order Scandentia; family Tupaiidae; genus Tupaia; species Tupaia belangeri. Next base: position 357,165 of record NW_006203910.1, read on the forward strand.
AGCTATAATTGGGAACTTTTCAATATTCTTTGCAGGTTAATGGGATAGGACACCTTGTTTGTATCAAAGATCAAGATTAGGACAAGACTCTCCCTTGCCTCTGAGATTTCCTAGTAAAAGATTGTATTAGAATATCAGAGATCCCCAACAGATTCTGGGGTCATACTCATAGCATGCTTCTCTAATGGAACAGAGAAAGAAAAGCTGAAGGTCTCTCCCTTGCCTTTACAGAAAGAAACAAAAAGTGAATCAAATTTCACATCCCTGCTTCAACTAGGTGGCACCTAGTAGCTCCCCGTTACACAATTGTTTTTGTAAGACCGGCACCTTCCCAATACATTTCTCAGGATGCTTGCAGGACCACAAGTCAAAGCTATCTTTTTTTTCCCCTAAAGACACCTGTAAAGTCTTATTTTGCTGTATGTCCAAGAGAGAAAATAAAGATCCTCCTAGCATAGAGCTATAATTGGGAACTTTTCAATATTCTTTGCAGGTTAATGGGATAGGACACCTTGTTTGTATCAAAGATCATCACATTAGTTAAAGACTCAGTTTTTTTGCAGTGCAGTTCAATAATTCCTTCTTTATTTGAAGAGTCTCATCTTACCTGCCGAACAATCCTGGATTTTTTTTATTTAATGGTATTGGAGGAGAGTCACAAAAATTCTAGAAGAGCAAGGTACAGCAATTTATTCATATTTGGCGTTGGGATGTACAACATGCATACTTATATGTTTTCTTCGTTGCAGCATTACCTTCTGAGATTTTGCTTGGATTCATAATAAAATTAGTAGATTTCCTAATGAACACCATGGGCTATGAGACTCAGAATGCTGGATTTGGGGCATTCTAAATTGGCAGCAGCTAATCCGCAGAGTGAACAACATACATAGAAGCACTGAGAAGTAACATTATTCACACAAAGCGATGTGGAGGATACTAAGTAAGCCTTTCATCTTCTGCAAATACTTTCGTAACCTTCATTTTTTTGGTTCTCAGAAAGACTCTTAATCTAGATGCCATTTATATCCCAGAATAATTCTTGCCATCTTTTGACCTCTTTCTGGCACGTCCCTGTGTAGGATCAGGAAACATTTGCTAAGACTTTCTGCTCTTTCCTTTCTTTTCTGAAAGCTTCTTGCTGCCTGACTCCATCCTTTTAACAAGTCAGTTCAACTGGCCCTTCCAAGTGAGACAAATGACCTCAGAAAATGTTTCGTGCTCCATTGAGAGAGTTGCTCAATAATATAGGACATAGAAGACCTGAAGCCCTATGAAGTGAGGACTTAATGGCTAAACTTCTTCAGTGGCTGCACTCCACTCAGAAAAACAGTTTCTTGGTAGAGATTCCCCCTCAGATCAGATTTTAGTCCCTTTCTCACTCTAATCTGCTCCAAGAATTTCTTTCAAGTCCACCCACCATGCCCCTCAGCCCCACCCTCACAGTATCCAGATCAAAGATATAACACTTGATCTTATCCAGGTCATTGCTTTTCACCCCAGGAGCTCCTTCAACTAAGTACAATTCAACTTCACTAAATGTCTGCCTTAAAGCACAGCTTAAATGGACCATGAGATTTCTTTCCCTCTGTACCATGCCCCAGCCCCCCAGCCCTCCTTCTTCCTAAACCATACAGACTGCTGGGATTCTTTCTCACTTTGGAAACCTGAAGAGCCTAATAAACAGGTCTGTTCTTCTAACAGGGAGTTGGGGTGGGGGAGAACTTTACAGTATGTGTCTTTGGTGCCAGGGATGGGCACTCATTTTGACCAACTGGCAATTCCTCACCCAGCCTCACAGGACAATGTTAAATTAGAAACAGGCTTTTCTCCTTTATAGGTTGTTTCCATTTCATTTTCATGGATCAGATACAGAAATTTTTCATGGTTCAATATACTATCTGTATCTCATTATTAGCTGATTAAGAAGACTTGAAATTCCTATTTATGTCTTAGCAGAATTAATTGAAGCTCGGGGCTGGGAAGTTGAAAAAGTGAAGGAGTACACAGAGTCAGTCTAGGCAGGGAATTAGGGGGACGATGTGCTTGTTTCTTTTCCATTTTCCTTTCATTTTTCTCTGCCTTTCCTCATGCCACTGCCAGCTTGATTCTTTTTTTCCTTGCAGAAATGCAGGGGTCCCTGCAGTGCTGCCCTTGTGGCCTTGGTTGAATCTCCTCATCTTCCAAGCTCTGCTCAGCATCCATTCCCATCTACTCTTTTAAATGTTGGAACAGCTTTGGCATCAGACTTAAGAAGGCCTAGATCACAGAATAACGCTTGGAAAATAGGTTAAGGTTCACCTACTCACAGATAACCACAATCCATTAGGTTCACACTTGACCTCTTGCTATTCTTTCATCTGCATATGTGTACTGATCTTTTATTCCTGAGTCTGCTCTACACTCTCAACTGGAGGAACCAGAGTACAGTAAGGTGGTCCACTACAGCGGGTAAGAACATCAGCTTTTGAATTAGACGTACAAAGATTTGCATATCGGCGACCTTTCTAGCCATAAAACAGTAGGTAAGTTACATAAACTTTCCTCTGAAAATAGAGAAAATAATAGTACTAGCCTCATATAGTTTTTTTCGAGGAGCAAATGAGATAATAAATGTCAATGCTCTGGACTCATACTTTGTATACAGTTGGTTCTCAATAAAGAGTAGTTGGATTAAGCTATTCGAGGGTAAGGACCTCTTTTATCATAGCAGATGTATTCCCAAACTCAATTTCATATACCTTATAACCGAAAAAAAAAGTTATTATAGATTCTAGATATTTCAATTGGAAAGGGCTTTAGGGATCATGCTATTTGATTCTTTTATTTCCTTATTTGGAACCAGAGATGTTGAGAAAGAAACTTTTGCCTCAGGTTATTTTGCAAGATAGTGGCATATATAGAGTTAAAAACTCAAGATTCATTATTCTATTCTTTCTTTTATTCCAGTTTGACTCTGCTATATAATTTCAAGAACAACTTTTCTGCATTAGCTTTTCCAAGACCGTCTGGTGGGAAAAGTGAGTTATAGCAAAGCTCTCTGCTGCAGAGACCCAGAAGAAGCACAGGGGGGAATGCAACGGACAGGAAAGCAGCCAAATAAACTCCATGTTTTAAGTTGTACTATAAAGGAGAGAAAAGACATAGATATGCATACATCATGCATACACACCATCACAGTTAAATGTATACCCAACGTAAGAAGAATGACCAGGCAAAGTAACAAAAGGTCGAAAGGTACAGTGCAGTGTGAGTTCATGAAGGCTGAGTAAACCAATTTAAAAGAAAAAACAACAGGAAAACCCAATTTAGTGCCAATAAAGCTTAACTTAGGGTGGCTACCTAGAAAGAGGTGAAGATCTATTTTCAAATTCATTCTTCTATTGAAATACCTTCCCAAAGATTTAAAAACAGTAAAAGGATGCCACCATTTTTTTAAAATTATCTGCTCTTTTATTTTTATCTCCATTTTTTAAATTTAAATTTATTTATTTACATTCATTCACTATACATCATTACAGCATACAAAATGAGATTTTCCATCCAGAATACACTGTATATTGGCTCAATCAAGCATTTTAACCCACCAGAATCCATTATAGTCCCTAGGGATCCATTTACATGGAAGACCCAGATATGCATCTAAATCTTGGTTTCTATATGCTCTAAAGGCAAGCTTTCTATATCTGTTCAGTTTTCATGAAGTTTCCTAAGGCATCATCCCATACATTTATCACAAAAGTTGTTGCCACAGAAGGCTTTGACAAGAGTCATTTAGTTGCAGAGCATTTCCAGCCGCCAAAAATACAATGCAAACTACCCTGGCCAATTCTCACTCCTGAGGATGACCTCATTCTCTTGGAAAGGGTCTTTCCCATAGTGAGGTATCAGACTGACCCTTGGCTCAGCAGGCTTAATGGAGAACAAACAGCAGATTTAGGTAATGGATCGGTTCCTCTCCTCAGCATGCCTGATCTATAATCAAAATGAATGTTGTATTTTAGCTCACTCAGAATAACCAAGTATGGATTAGTCTTTGATTCTGATTTCACAGATGCACAAATCCTATTGTCTGAGGCCTTAGCAGGACATTGTAATGTTTCAGGTCCAGATGTGCAAAAGCAAGCTGTACATAGATTAGCCAAATGTCTATTTATTCACTGACATGGCAGGATTCAAATAATAGATCTTTGAAAACAATATGCCCTAGTCAGTCTCCTTCTCAGGCATATACTTCACAGGTACTAGAGACGTATTCTTAGCAAAGTACAGCTGCAAAAATGGAAAAGTTTCTCTGCAGGTTTCCTGCACCTCTCTTGTTATTCCCTGCCACTATGCCACAGCACTGAAGGTGTTTCTGCTGTCCAGCTGTGGTGTTCTGTTTTGACTCCAGCCAATGCCTTGAGCCCAGAACTCTCCCCATCATATAACTACAGCCCAATACTCTTTGCTATTTAATTCCACAAACATGTTTGGAGTGACTCTTCTGGGAGAGCTTCAGTGTTATACATTACTTGCCTGTTCAGGTAGGAAGAATGTTTTAGAATTCCTAGGGAAGAGAGGCAGAGACCAGATTGTGAAGAGCTTTGCATACTGTTATTTGAAAGGGCTCAGACTTTCTTGTTCTGACAGTGGGTGTCTAAGAGAGGTTTTTATATAGGATAATAACTACCAGATTCAGGAAAATTATTCAGTGTGGAGGACAAGAGTGACACTCAGGATGATCACCGTCGAGGATGTAGTAAAAGATCAAACCCAGAGATCCTGGAAAATGTTGAAACCCATGCCAAATCTAAGGTCAAGACCATGGACTGGAAAAGGAAGAAACTATCAGAGAATCAAGCCAAAAATTGCCATTCACTGATCTAGAGTGAGTTTTCTGTGTCCCACTTTCTATGGCATTTCAAACCAAGTGTTCATTGCCGAGTGTGGCTACATTAGGTACCCTGTGTGGACTGCTACAACTTCGTACTCACAAGATGAGAAAATAGGTGTGTTGGTCTATTCTCTGTAGTGATAACAGAGTATCTTATAAAGAAAAAGAGGTTTATTTTGCTCATGATTGTATAGGCTAAAACCTAAAAGATTAGCCAGCCACATCTCATCAGCTGATGTCAAGGGCCACGTACTGCATCAAAACATGGTGGATAGGTAAACAAATCCATTCCTACAAGAGTAGTAACTCACTTACCTTTGTGAAACGGCATTAATCTACTTATGAAGGCAACACCCTCATGATCCAAACACCTCCCACTAGGCCCCACCTCCCCACACTGCCATATTGAGAATCAAATTTCTTCACATGTTTTGGAGTTTGAAGACTCAAACTACAGTAAAGGAAAAAAGAAAATGCAAAGGAAAAAATGGGCAAGTTTGTGCAATTTAACAGACAAGAACCCATTTGAGAACACCTCTATGCATATAAGCATCCTAACGATTCTTGCTGCCTCAGCTAAAAAGGAGGCATTTTAGTGTTACTGCCCAGTAATAAATACTCAAACACTCTTAAAAAAAACTAACTCTATAGATCTCATGTTTTCAATTCTTTCCAAGTTATTCCAAATTTCTTTCTACAAAAGCAATATAGGACAGCAGTCCTGAGTCAAGTTTATCTGGAATAAATCGCTGTATCTATCCACCTCAGCAAATGAGGAACGTATGCTGCAATCCTCCAGCCTCCAGTAGTGTTCATAGGGCAGGCACTGCAGCAGGTGACATGGTGGTGGAGACACTGGACTCCCACATGGCCAACCACAGTTTGAGTCCCAAACCTGGCAGCTTGCTCTCTCATTTTCTGTCTCTCTCTCTCCATCTCTTTGTAGTCAAATTAAAAAATAATAAATAAAAAATAAATTTAAAAACTGAAAAACATATGGAACCACTCCAATTTCAGTCATGGTTTATGATAGATTCCAAAGGACAGTTACAGCCACAGAGCTTTGCAATGATCTTATGTTAGTGCCTTCTTTATGTAAGCAGTATCAGGAGCAAACACGAATATGAAAAGTTTGGGTATCTGTACTAGTTTTCTAGGACTGCAGTAACAAAGTATAACAAACTGAGTGGCTTGATGACAGAAATGAATTGCCTTGGGGCCAGCAGGTAGCATGGTAGTTAAGGTTGCTGGACTCCCACATGGTCAACCGTGGTTCGAGTCTTGGACCTGGAGGTTTGCTTTTTTACTTTCTCTCTCTCTCTCTCTCTCTCTCTCTCTCTCTCTCTTTCTATCTGTATCTCTTCTGGGGATATTAAAATAATAATAAATGTAAACAAAATAAATAAACTGCCTTATTGTTCCAGAGCCTGGAATCCAAGATCAAGGTGTTGACAGTGTTGGTTCCTTCTAAGGGCTCTGAGGGAGAATCTATCATATACCTTCCTCATAGCTTTTGGTGGTATGCTGGCAATCTTTGGCATTTCTTGGTTTGTGGATACATCACTCCAGTGGCTGCCTTCATGGTTACATCGCCATGGTCTCCCTGTGTGCCTGTTTGTCTATGAGACCAAATTCCTTCTCCCCCTTTTTTAATAAGGACACAGTCACATTGCAATAGGACATACCCTAATGACCACATCTTAATATGAATTCCTATAATACCCTATTTCCAAATCAGGTCACATTCATAGTTACTGTTAGGGCCTAGTCTCTTTCTTTCTTTTTTAATTTTAATTTAATTAATTAATTTATTTACTTACATATTTTTTTATACACTCAATCGCGTTATTTAGCTTACAAAGTGAACATTTCAGTATGTCAACATTTCTCCCCGGTCCAGTTAATCAAAATATCTTCAACAGATAACAACACTACCTCTTCAGCAAATGGTGCTGGATAAATTGAATTTCCACCCATAGAAAGATGAATCTGAACCCCTACCTCTCACCTTTGACCAAAATCAAGTCAAGGGGGATTAAGGATCTAAATCTAAGACCCCAAACTATAAAACTGCTTCTAGAAAACATTGGGGAAACTCTGAGAGACACTGGGGTAGGGAAAGCTTACATAAGACCCCCAAAGCACAATCGATAATCCCCAAAATAGACAAGTGGGATTACATCAGACTAAGAAGGTTCTGCTCTAGTCTCTTTCAAGGGAGCACATTTCGACCCTTAGCAGTAACAATGAGAGAACTCTGTCAGGTCAGTATTACTACTCAGGCTCGTGTGGTTAAAGGATAAGCCCAAGTCCAGGGTGACCCACTGGGTTAGAGGAAGAAACGGCATATACATACATATACAAGGCCAAGGGTTGTTTATTCTACAATCGAGCATATAGTTATTTCAGAAAGTATATACATCTGAAATAGGTCCACAAATTGGAGACTAATTTATATAGAAATATAAGGGCGGGACCAGCAGAAGGCATAATGATTATGTAGCTGGACTCCTAGGTAGTCAGTCGGCTGCAGTTTGAGTACTGGACCCAGAGACTCAAAACTCACACTGGGCATGTGTGTGTGCATGCCCAGAGCCCTGAGAGGAAAACAGAGGAGAAGGGATTGAGGCATGGCCATGCCCCCAGGTGGTGATTTCTTGCTTTCTTTCTCTGTCTCTCTGACAAGCGCATGCGTCATATAGCAAAAATCTGTCCCTCTAAAAAAAAGAAAAAAAAAGTATAAGGACAACCTAAGTACCATAAGTCAACCTCATTCCAAGATACAGATACATGTCCATGCCTGTGAGTGGAATACAAGCAGCAATGACTCAGCAGTGAAATCTATCAATATATATCAGAGATTACCAGAAAATTGGGGTTTGGAGAACAGCAGACTAAGGAACTGAAGAGATCGGGTATGATCCTAAAAGAGAGACTGTCTTTTAATGCTTTGATGTTCATTTCAGATTCACTGTAGACACACACACACACACAAATACATATACATAGAGGAGACAGAATGCCATAGTGGTTAAGCACAGAGAATCTGTAGCAAGACAGTCTGGGTTTCAATCCAGATTACAATATTTAATTGTTGTGTGACCTTAGACAAGTTACTAATCAATAATATCTTTGTGCCTTGTGTTCCTTATCTATAAAATGGGTTCAATGATAATGCCTTCCTTGTGGAATTTTAATGAACATGAAATGACTTAATACATGCAAACTATTCATAAAATCCACAGTAACTAGCAAACATTCAATATGTGTTAACTATTATTGCACATAAATACGTAAAATACATTGATTTCTATACACATATACATAGTAGAGACTTGATGTTCCCAAAGTATATGTCCAGAGATTTACACATACTCTAAATTTGTGAACAGTTGCATTGTGTAATTTGTCTTATAAACTGTTATAAAATAAAGCTTCAGATACTTTATGAATCAACCCATAACAACTGTGCACAGTTAAAAACTTAAGAAAAGAAATTTGGCCACTAAAACAAACCTTATATTGTATTATTTTGTAATATTAACTGAGAACTTACCGAAACCTGCAAACCTGAACCACAGGTGGTAAGGAAGATCAGCCACTGAGTCATAAAGTCATCTGGAGTCCTGTACAGCACAGGAAATGCAAATACTGGCACATCTGTGCCATCCCACAGGAAACAGATATCTCTCTTGAAATTAGGCAGCAAAACATATCTCATTCTTCTCTCACAAACTCCCCCATGATTCAGTAAAGCCAAGCTGACGACCTAGTACATACATACAGCTTTTGGAAGCAACCAGAGGACTTTTTCACTTGATCCTGCCACCATTATTATTTTTCTGTTTATATCTAGACACTGAAACTCCCAGAAAACATTTGATCAGTCACCACAAGTAAAATGTTATAGGTAAGCAAACACAAGGCAAGAGAAAAATGACAGATATAGAGAACAGACCAGAAATACAACCTGAGAATTATGGAGGTAACTTAGGAAGATATCAGAAGCACTAATCAAAGACATGATTAAAGAAACCTTTTCGGGACCAGCAGTTAGCGTAATGCCTATGTCGCTGGACTCCCATGTAGTCGTCCACGGTTCAAGTCCCGGACCTGGTGGTTTAAACTCAGGCCGGGCGCATGTGCATGTGTGCCCAAGATCCCAGGAGGAGAATGGAGGAGAAGGGATTGCGGCGTGGCTATCCCCCCTGGGGGGTGATTTCTTGCTTTCTATCTCTCTCTGTCTGTCTGGTGAGTGCACATGCCCTATAGCAAAAGAAAAAAAAAAAAGCCTCTCCAAAAAAAAAAAAAAAAAATTTTTTCGAGGGTTTTAAAGGGGCTATTTTCGAGTGTTTTAAAGGGGCTATGAAAAGAGACCTGCACTTAGATATATCCTGACCAAAAATAATAATAATAATATGAAGAGGGTGAAAAAAATTTCTACCAGCATTCATGGAGAAAAATAAAATAGGTTATCTATAAAGCTACAATATTAAAGTAGTTCAAACTTTTCAGATGTACACTATGTTCCAAAAGGCAATGAGTAGAGCAATTTCAACAGAATTTTGAGAAAAAAATATCATAAAAAATTATATACCAAATCAAATTGTCTTTCATGAGTAAAGTAACAATCTCAGGTATTCAAAGTCTCATACGGCTCATAAAACAGTACAAAGGCTTATTTGTACTGTCATGTATACTTTTAAAAATTTGGACTTTACAACTGCCCAAGCTATGAATAAATATGTAGGATTCAAAAACAGAGAAGGATATGAATGAACTCAGGTTATTGCTGCCATAACCAAAGACCTAGGGTGACAGCACTGACACTGGCAGTGCAGTTAAGTGTGTTTTAAGGATACAGGACTGATTGGAAAATTACCTGTACTGGAATTCCAACTACATCATTTGGTTGCAAGGGTCAGTATTCTGGCTCAAACTATGTTCATATTTGTATCCATATTTCTATTTATAGTAAACTACCTTAAACTACTCTGAGTTAGATTCCTGTCCCTGAAAACTATCTGAGCCTTAGTGTTTTCCTTCACAAAATAAAAATAACAACAACAATGATATCTACATCATAGGTTTACACAGAGGGAAATTAATAATGTAAGTGTATAGGAGCACAATACAATTTTTCAATTTTTTTATATTTCATTTTAAATTTTTTACACATCCAATCACTATACATCACTTAGCTTGTAAAGTGAATTTTGCAACATGAATATATTTCTCACCAGTCCAGTTGGGCATACTATATATGATTTTTTTTTCTTGTTGTTGTTGTTGTTGTTTTTTTTAGAGGTTTTTGCCATAGGGCGCGTGCACTCACCAGAGAGACAGAAAGCGAGAAATCACCCCCCAGGGGGGATGGCCACGCCACAATCCCTTCTCCTCCACGCTCCTCTCGGGATCTTGGGCACGCACGCACACGCACCCGGCGTGAGTTTTAAGCCACCAGGTGCAGGACACAAACCATGGTCGACTACATGGGAGTCCAGCGACATAGCCGTTACGCTAACTGCTGGTCCCAGGGGATACTATACATTTTATCATCAACAGATAATAACCCATTTCTGTGCCCCATATATGACTTGCCTCTCTATTTTTCTCCTTAATGTCTTTCCTCAGATTCTCTTCCTTCTCCCACCCTTTTCCCACACTGAATCCAGTATCTATAACCGTTTTCCATGTTTCTATATCCTCTACTCTTTTGGTTTCAGCCACAGAGTGCAGACAGTCGGTGTATATTAAGTGGAGACGTACACGTCTCTCCTTCATAGCCTGACTTGCACAATTTTAAGAAATTATCATAACTCAGCTAAAATGCTTGCTTTCAATTCTCCAATGAAAGTAACAAAATAGTTTGAAGTGTGTTCTCTTGGAAGGATCTAATGCATGTCATTTGCTTCCTTTTTCCTCCTTAATCTTAGGTAAAACAGCATGTCACATAAGACAGCGTAGTACTCTTTATGCTTCATAAATTAGGAGGCATCAGGTGGCATGGTGGTTAAGGGCGCTGGAATCCCACATGGCCTACCGTGGTTTGAGTCCCTAGACCTGGTAGCTTGCATTCTAACCCCCCCTTTTCTCTCTCTCTCTTTCTGTCTCTCTCTAGTCAAAGTAAAATAAATAAATTAAAAATAAAGTTTAATAAAATAATCATAAAAGAATCATTAAGGAAAAAAACACAAAAAATTAATAATCCCCAGATTTATCCAGATGTTTATATGTATCTCATTGTTCAACAGAAATAGGAAACTTTTGAGTGATTTAAAAATCTTCTACAGTCAAGCCACCTTACTCTTATTTCGAACTAGCTTTACTAAATCTTCATTCTAGCCTTTGTTCATTCAAGTATAATATCATGCCCATAGCAGGATCAGAATTATATATGAATTGCAATTCTCTTTGTCTAGGATATCTAACCCTTTCCCTGCTCCTAGGTCACATTCTATCACCTTATAAATTCTATGTTTTCTGACAAATTTCCTGATTTTATAAAACTCCATTCAAATTGACAAGTTAAATAAAACAATCACATTATTTATAGTATAGTCATTCTCAAGTTGATTATATTACCTAATTTTTTACTATGCCATTCACTTTTTCATGTGTATTTGTGTCACATTCCCTTGGGAAGAGAAACATGTTCTTCATGAAGACTTGTTAATGGTGTGAGAAAATGCTTCTTACTTAGTGTTCAATGAAAAAAAGCAGGATAAAAATTGTATATACAGTATGATCTCAACTACATAAAAATGGATAGAAAGAAGAATACAAGCAAATATGTAACAATAATGAGTGTTTTCCTCCAGGTGGTAGAGTTATAAGAGACTGGATGTTCTGCCTTATATTTTAAACTTACATATTTTATTTTTTGTAAAATATGGGCATGTACTTTTATATTCAGGAAAAATGCTTAATAAAACACACATTTTAATTCTCCATCCAAATTTTACTTATGGTGAAGATGTGTTTAGATACTTTAGTGATTCCTCTTACAGTTGTACCATTGATGTTTGAACAGTTCCCCAGCTTGGTCTCAAATCACATTTCTATTAAGAATCACATTTCTTACGTATATCCTTAACCTCAAATTAACCACCTATGTTGGTTAGGATGCTTTAGATTTCTTGCGAGATAAAATTTGACTCGAAAGAGCATATCTCCTGGTGAGTTGAACAAGTATGACAGACTTTAGACTAAGTTTGATTCAGAAATTCAATACATCAGTAGGTCTATTGTTAGGCAACTCTCTCACTCCTTTCTCCTCTGATTTCAAACTTTGTTCTCAGGATGTCTCTCATAATGATATCAAAAATGGAGGTAATAATCCCAAACTATGATTTCTTGGAGTACTTAGTACAGTGGAAAAGAGAGTCATTGTTCCAACATTGCCAGAAAAACTCTTGACCTTCTTTAGGATTGGACTCAATTATATCAAGAGCTTACCTGTGACCCAATTATCAGGTGAATGCCAATGTACTGGTTGTCAACCCCTTTAAATGTAATGGCTGAGAACATGGAAGGGCTGGAGGAAAGGGTACTTTCTAGAGAAAATTCAGAGTACATACTGTTATATAATACATATTTATGATACATGTATTTGTATATTTGCTGGATAAAAGAGGTGTATATCCACTATGCCATTTTTTAAGCATATAATACATTTTCTAACTTTCTCTAAAAGAACACTTTGTTTATTGGCCAAAGCACTGGCTGAACCAATTTCAGGAGTGAAATTTTCTTAGTTCCACATAGAGCATATGGAATGAATTGTTCACATCATAGACTGAACTACCATAGAAAAATGAAGCATTGTTCTTTAATTTACAATATATTATAGTATCTAAATAATAACCATTGATTTTTATCACTTCCCTGCTGTTTGTCAAAAAGCTCTCATAATAGTAGTATTTTTTCACTTAAAATAACATTTTCTAATAAATACTGATTCATACTGTTTATAGTGACTATGTCATTCATTAGTTAGGAACACATATATACTTACCTCATAATATCTGTGATTTAAATTTTTGCTTTAGTAAAATAAAAAATCATTCAAATAGGACTTTTAGGATGACCTATGAGTAATATTAAAAACTACAAATACTTTAATCATCTATAGTATGTTAGATTAAATCATATGAATTATACAATATTTTACTTTTTTTTTTTTTAACCTACAAAAGCAATTTTGGGACCAGCAGGTGGCATGGTGGTTGAGGCATTGAACTCCCAAATATCTGACCATGATTTAAGTCTCAGACCTGGCAGCTTGCTTTATCACTTTCCCTCTCTCTCTCTTTTTCTCTCTCTGATGACAATAGCAAGTTAATAATAACAATACCAATACATTAAATTAAATACATAATTCTTTAAAAATCAAAAAGGCAATTTTATGTGGCTCAGAATAAAATACACATACATATAAATGCAGATACCTATACATGTGTGTACACACACTTATACCCATGCATTCTGGTGATTAGGAGTCAGTAATATAGTTGGGAAAGCTATGAATGCCAATTGGAACATTTGCTTATTTCACATTTTATGCTGTGACGGTGAAAGGCAACAAACTACACATTCACAGGTATACAGAAGAAATGATGTAGTAAAATCCTTTTTTTTTTTTTAATAAACCTTCTGGATAAACAAACTTTAGTGTTTTTCTACTTGGTCTTATTGTACTCTAAATTCAAATCTGCCAAAGCACTTCTTGTGGTTTCTTTTCAATACACTTACTGAGTGACCCTAAATAACCTCTACTAACATCCTCAATTTCCTTCCTTGTCAAAGCAGATAGGCAGTCAGGAGCTGATGACTGGGTCACTCTATGACCCCCAACAACAGAATGACAAATCTAGTTTTCTGAGAATGGGCAAGCTGACAGAAAGGAATCATTCAAATTTGTCCACTGGAAACTAACAGAAACTACCAACACATCTCCCAAAGCTGTTCAGTTACTAATGTTTTAAATAAAATCTGACCTGAATAATAAAGACATATCCCACCAAGCATTTTTTTAATATATATTTTGTCTGAAAAAAAAAATAGTACAACAAGATTATGTATTGCCTCTTTTTCTGGTTTCCCTTTTTGGTGATTCAGGTTGTCTTAGCTCAGACTTCTCTTTTTTTTCCTGCCCTTAGAATCAAAAGCTTGTGAAGTAGCAGTAAAGTAGCACAAGAGAAGTTCCTTGCAAAATTATTTCACAGAGCAGTAATCAAATGATCTTGGTATGGGCATGTGTTCACCAGAGACACAGTAGGCAGTGGGGGTGGGAGGAATAAGAAAGCAGTCCTTACAGGGAATGGTCATGCTGCAATTCCTTCTCCTCCATTTTCCTCCCATTCTGGGATTTTTAGGCATACAAGCACACATGCCCAGCTTGTTTTTCAATATGCTGATTCCAGTACTCAAACCAGTCAGTCAGTCATGTTGGAGTCAGCTACCTTAACAACAAAAAAAAAAACATGAGCTGACTCCACAGTGATATTTTAACCAAGCCAGGGCTGTGGCTGATATTCTGATTAAACCATCATCCGATGTTTACAGGGAAAGAACAAAGAGAGCTAATTTGCTATTCTCTTTTGCTTTCTTGGGATAAAACTATTTAAAATCTGTGAATAAAACTTATGCCTCTTTCTGTTTACGGATTGTTTGAAAATTACTTCCTCTAATTAGAGACTGCACTCCTTCACAGACTGTCATCTTAAATGAGGGTTTTATTTTTGTTTTTGTTTTTGTTTTTTGTACAGGCAAGTTTTTAGAAGAAAATAGGTGGAGTGAAAAAGAATGTTACGTGATTTTCAACATCTGTAAGATTCAGGTAAAGATGTAAATATATGAAGAAAATGTGAGGAGATTTTATTCTACTTCAACAAAACTGACAGGAAAACTTTTGATTGAAAAGACAGCAAATGGCCCAGTTGTAATGACTAAATAAAACGAGATCACAGAACCTTTTTCCCTGGTTAAACAAATAAATGAGAAAAACGAAACAAAACAAAGCAAAACTCCAGGATCACATCTATATGGAGAAAACAACACAACTGTATCTTATATAAACTCTGAAGCCAGTGTAAGCAACAAAACATGGCATGGCTCTGCAGGTCTCCTATAAATTCCATTCTGAGAGAAGCCAGTAGATGAACTAAATCCAGAGTAGTTTCATGAATAAACTCCAATCTGGAGAAAAGTGGATTGATTAATCTTACAGAAAAGTCAAGGTAAAATATTTAAGGATAGGGACCAGTTTAGCAGCTGTCACTGGACTCCCATGTAGTCCACCACAGTTCAAGTCCTGGACCCGGTGGTTTAAACTTACACCGGGTGCGTATGCGTGCATGCCCAAGATCACAAGAGGAGAATGGAGGAGAAGGGATTGTGGCATGGCCATCCCGGGTAGGAGGACTTACTAGCATCACAAATTCAGCATGAGCAAGAAAACCCTGAAATTTCTGAAGATTTTATGAATTGTATGATTGTTCTAAAGTATATGACAGAAGGATCGGATATATTCTCCAAGCTGATATACTGAATCCAAATATAGGATCTACTATACAATCCTAGGAGAAAAAGCAGTGTCCAGGTCATCCAGACAACTTAGCTCCAGCAGTACTAGGGCACTTCCCTATCTATGTGGTTCCAAACTACTATGTTGCATTTCTCAAAATAAGCTTGAGAAATAAAGAACAACAGATTAGAAAATTCCTTATGGCTCCTGAGAACTAGTGATTTCAGGGTAAAAGAGAAATGAAGATTTCCTACTGATAATTCAGCCTCCATCCCACAAGCTTGAGTAGCAGGAGAGGCAATAGGCAGGCCATTAGAAGAAGATTTCTCATAGCTCCTGAGAACTAGTGATTTCAGGGCAGGAGAGGCAAGAGGCAGGACATCAGAAGAAGATTCCTCATGGATCCTGAGAACTAGTGATTTCAGGATGGATCTAAGGGAACAATAGCCAAACATCCAAATACTATTAGGGTTAACATATTCCTCAATATCTACTGAATCTAGTGCACAAAGCGATCACAACAGAATGGCAAAGAGATTCCAGATCATCTTTCTGCTCACTTCTGAATGTTCAGATTGAACTTCAAGAATTAGGAAGAAAAACAACATCCATCAGATGACTAGAAATCACCATAGGAGGTATGGGAAAGCAAGAAAATAACTCTCTTCCAAGTGAAAAGAATAACTCCTCCTCATCCACAGACAGTTCAATAGAAATCATGGAAATGTCTGATAAAGAATTTAGAACATTCATAATGGCGAAGCTAACAGAGATGGAACAGAAGAGAAACAATGAACTGCAGGAAAAAAAAAAAAAAGGAGAAAGGAGCTGAGGAGTTCCAGGAGGGGGGGAAATTCTTGCAAGATCTAAACGAGGAATTACACACTTTACAAAAGAATCAAATGCAACTGTTAGAGATGAAGTCTATAATATAAGGAAGCCAAAATCTCCCTTGAAAGTATTAAAGGCAGACTAGATCATACAGAAAATAAAATCTCAGACATAGAAGAGAAAATTGCTGGCCTAGAAAACTCCACCACGAAAACTGAGAAAATGGCCCCCCAAATGAGAATAATATACGAGAAATATTAGATACCACTAAACGTCCAACCATCTGGATAATTGGTATCCCAGAAGGTGAAGAGACGCATAAGGGCAGTGGTAAGCTATTCCATGAAATCCTGCAAGAAAACTTTCTAAACCAAGAGAGCCACTCAAAGATCCAGTCCCAAGAAATACAAAGGACCCCAAATAGAATCAAGCCAGAAAGATCCTCTCCAAGACACACGATAGCCAGATTGACCAAAACCATAGACAAAGACAAGATACTAAGATTGGCAAGAGAGAAACAGCAAGTTACCTATAAAGGATATTCCATGAGGATAACAGCAGACCTCTCATTGGAAACAATGCGAGCTAGGAAAGAATGAGAAAATATATTCAAAGTGTTAAGGGAAAAGCAATTATAACCAAGAATACTGTACCGGCAAGATAGTCCTTCATGTGAGAAGAAAAGACAAGAACATCCTCATACAAACAAAACCTGAAAAAATTTACCAGCACCAGACCAGATCTCCAAGAAGTTCTCAAAAGAGTGCTATATCAGGAAAATTAAATACAGTCACACAAAAATAAGAGTTTAAAAACTAAGAAAATGGCCAACTCAATCATACGGACAAGTCTGGAGCTGAATATTATATCCCAGAATTATATCGGGATAATCGGATGACAACAGAAGATAAAGTACATGAGGCTGATTTGGTGAAATAAAATTTTATGACTTTTGACTAAAACATTGCTAGTTTTCTTGTAGGCTTTGTTGTTTGGTTTTAAGGATTTGTGTCCTGTCTTGAGCTGTCGATAG
>NW_006203910.1:374580-409317 GCF_000334495.1 Tupaia belangeri chinensis
TGCAGTATATTCTGGATGGGAAATCACATTTTGTATGCTGTGATGATGTTTAGGGAGTGAATGTAAATTAAGATAAAAAAAGTTTCAGAACAAAATATATATTTCAGAAATAAATTACAGGAAACTTGTGACTAGGTTCTAGCTTTGTCCATATTTTTAGTTTAATATATTTTGTGAATCAATAAAATATGGGTAAAAGTTTAGTATGGAAGGGAGAGAGGAGGAAGGGAAAAAGTAAAAGTATGCTTAATTGACAAAAAATGAGAAGCTATTTGCTGATAAGTTATAGAGTAATATCTTTGGCTTGACGGACATGCATAGTATTTGTGCTGGAAAAAGAAATGTTGTACACTGTAAAGATGTGATTAAATGTAAATAGATAAGTTAATTTAAAAAAAGAAAATAGGCAATAAAAACACTGGTGAAATAAATCACACAAAAAAAGAAAGAACAACAAAATATACTTGGGAGAGAAAGAAGAGGTTTTTAATACAGTATGACGGGAATCAAAGAAAGTTCATTGACCTTATATAAGAATAAATGAAAGTTCTGGACATGGTTTGCCATGCTAAGCATAGCCAGTAGGCAATGTGGAAAGGAATAACATGGCAACTATAAAATCTATTTTAAAATAATAAATAAACATAATACAGCAAGCATAGCAAACAGTGTCCATGCTCCTCTTAGATCTTTTCTAGTCGTCTCTTACTAGTTTTTGTGTTTTCTCAGGCTTGATATGAATTTTACCAGCACCTAAGGCTGGTTTTCAGAGGTCTGCTCTTGGGCTACCAGAGTCCATTTTGCCTACAGCCCAGCAGAAATGGAAGTGCCTAAGAATGTATTGCTCTCTCTCCCCCATCCCAATCGATTTGGGTTTAACCAATGTTTGATGGGGTGGAAAGAGTATGAAAGCCATTTCATTGACTTGATTTGAGGCAACTGTTGTATGTTTATTCTAGAATCTCCATGAAGAATCAGGCTGAAGCTACCTTTCATAGGGTTTTTTTCTGAAACACATCTTTGCCTGGCTTATCCACTTTCTTGGCTTGCTTACTCTGGGGATATTTCCTTGTTTAATAAATCACTTACCCAAGAATCCTGTGAGAGGTTCCTATACTGGAAAACCCAATTTAGGACATGCAAAGAGGGCTGAATAATCCAATGTGAATGAAAGGACAGACTACAAGGAAAGGAAGAAAATTTCCCATGAGTACCTCATGCTATGGAAGAATTTAATAAGAACATGATCTTAGTAAAATAAAATCTCAGAGACAAGAAAATAAAGCACCAGATTGAGATGACAAAAGAGATTACTGAAATAACAAAGCAAACCCAGGATCAAAACACCACCATTACAGAACTAATAACCATTAATATTCATGGCACAGACTAGATATGGATTAAAATTTAATTACTAAAAAAAGAGGAAGCAACTGAGATAATCGCCAGGAAACTAAGAAGGAAGAAAACTAAAGCAATCGGACATAAGGTTATAGGTGTGTGTACATGTGTGTGCATAGACAAAGACAATTCAATAAGGAAAAGCAAAAAGATCATGTGTATATATGTATACACACACACACATACACACACACACACACACATATATATATATATTTGTCCATATTTTTAGTTTAATATATTTTGTGAATCAATAAAATATGGAAAAAAGTTTAGTACGGAAGGGGGGGAAGGAAAAAAGTAAAAGTATGCTTATTTGACAAAAAAATGAGAAACTATTTGTTGATAAGTTAGAGTCATATCTTTGCCTTGACTGACATGCATAGTATTTGTGCTGTTAAAAAGAAATGTTGTACACTGTAAGATAAGTTATGGAGTTATATATATATAATTTCTCTGAATAAAGAACTGACTCTGCTGAAAGAAGATAGCACATTATCTTCCATAAAAAATTGATACAAAAATTGATACAGGAGACTTAAATTAAGGCATATTCTGGTTGAGTCATTGACTTTCTGTTTTTTATGATCAGTTATTTAATTAGGTTCTTGGCAAAAAATTTAGAACACCAATTTGTGAGGATAAACTCCATTTGTAAGGACAAACACAGATTGCAGGTAGCCCTGGAACTGAAGAAGAGCTTTGATTTTTGGTAAAATTTGTGAGTCCACAGCTTTCTGATCAATCTTGCGCTGCTCTGAAATCTCGTATTTCTCCTTCTCTGTGTCGAAGATCTCACCTTCCTGCTGTCTGGGCTTCTGCAGTTTCTTTTTCTTGAAGTAAGCCTCGGTAAGCTGCTCTGGGATTTTTACTTTGCTAATACCAATTTTCGTGGAGGTGGCAATGACAAATTTCTGGTGTGTTCTATGCAGTGGAACTCAATTGAGAACCAGCGGTCCAGTTCCAAGTAGCAAGCCACAGCTCAGCTGCTTCAGGAAAACCACTCTCTTGCCTCTGTGGCGTCCAGTGAGGATGATCAGAATGGTCCCAGGAGGGATGCTGGCTCGCAGCTTTCTCACATACTGACTGAAGGGTTTTTTCCGTGGCTCAACAGCTTTCGAGACACATCTTCAGTAGGATAATACCTAGGCATTTTGTGCAATTTAACTACCCGGGTACCACCATTCTTGTCTCTACCAACTGGTTTTGTGACAGTCAAAAGAACCTTTTCAATCCTGGATTTAGTGGCCGAGTATTTCCTCTTGTACGTGGCCTTCCTGGAGTACATGGCAGACCCGGAATATCTGCTGATGTCCCGGACTAGGATGGGGTTTCGGCTGCAATGGGGCTTCCCCTTCTTGGGCTTTTTAGCCTTGGGAGGTCACCCTTTTTAACCTTGCCACTGGCATCACCCTTCTTGGCTTCAGGTTTCTTCTCCTTAGTGTCCTGCTTCACAGATTTTTCACCTGCCATCTTGTATAGTGGGAAAGAGAACTAAACTCCCTGCTTCCGGTCTATAAGCAATTACAAGAGGTTCAGTTATCGACTTTCAATGCTAACAAAATAAATATTCATGCATTTAGGCATTAAATACATTATGTACAAGAGGAAGGATTTGACTAATATCCGAATTTTTTACAGCAATACTCAATGCTAGAAGATGATAAAATATCATTTACTAACTTCTATGAAAAATAAAGCACGACCCAAGTATATGGTACCTGGTCAAGTTGCACTGCACAATAAAGGCTGCAAAGTGTCTTAAGCAGGCAAGAACTCAGAAACTACAGTAACAGTTTTTCGATGAGCTCAAAAGAATAGAAACATAATAATGATAGATATCAGAAACTGATCTCTCAGGGGTTTGTGGGAATTTTTTATTTACTTATTTTTATTCATTTATTTAGGTTCTTGTCATGTGGAGTGTGTGCTCACTGGACAGAGATAGGAAGAGACAGTGAGAGATGGAAAGTGTGATTCACTGCATATAAAGGATTGCCACACCACAATCCCTTCTCCTCCAGTCTCCTCTTGAGATTTTGGGCACACACACATACACACATACACACATACACATGCCCAATGTGATTTTCAAACCACTGGGTCCAGGACTCCAGCTGCACTCAACCATGTAGGAATCCAGAGCCTTACCTACCATGTCACCTGCTGGTCCTTGAGAGAAAAAAATAATTTTTTTTAAGTTTTGTGTTAAAGGGTGTGTGTACTCACTAGAGAGAGACAGAGACAGTGAGAGGGAAAAAAATCAAACCCTCCTCCCTCCTCCCTGCGGAATGGCCATGCTGCAATTCCTTCTGCTTTTCTCCTTTTGGGCATGCACGCACCTGCCCACCATGATTTTCTAGATGCAAGGTCCAGGATTCAAACCGTGGTCAGCCATATGTGAGTCTAGCATTGTAACCACTATACCACCTGCTGGCCTAGTGAGGAAATATTTAATGAACATGAGAGTACATGTAAATAAGGGTAAAAGGATCTGAGATGTTGTACCATCTCAGATCAAATAAAAATGTATTCTGGGGAACCAGCAGTTAGCGTAATGGCTATGTCGCTGGACTCCCACGTAGTCGACCGCGGTTCGTGTCCTGGACCCAGTGGCTTAAAACTCACGCCGGGCACGTGTGCGTGCATGCCCAAGATCCCGAGAGGAGAATGGAGGAGAAGGGATTGTAGAGTGACCATCCCCCCTGGGGGGTGATTTCTCGCTTTCTGTCTCTCTGTCTCTCTGTCTGGTGAGCGCATGTACCTCTTTAAAAAAAAGTAAAAAAAAAAGTAATCATTTAATACATATTTAAAAAAAAATACTAATAGAACTATTATCAAATATACACAGTATAATGTAATATTCAATGCTAAAGAAAATGAACATGTGTATATGCTTGATTTAGTTATTATGCACTATACCCATGCTTTGAAAAAATCATACCTCTCAAAGATGTAAAATGAGTATATATAAACCAGAATTCATAAAGATGAATAAAATTAAATATGTCAGGAATGTAGTTGTAAAACTATTGGTGTTGAAAATTAAATGAATAACCTATAACCTAGACTAAAACAACATGGGAATTGTGGCTACAGAGTCTCATTTTTTATGAGCCTGGTGTTTAGAAAACTCAGCTGAGTCATAAAGTCATAATAATTGAGGTACTGCCTTACCTGGGAACAGGATATGGGCAGAATCTCTTTCATAATGATTGATGTTGAAAACCTTAAATTCATAACAATAAAAGTACAGTGCCCCCTATGCTTATATAGTCATTAGAGAACCATTTTATTTATGTTGATCCTGTCTTCACTTCATTGAATGTCATATGTGAGCCTATAATATACGTAATGGACAAGAGCTTCACAAATTATGTAATCCATGCTACTCTTACCCTTGTTTCTACCTGATTATGTTCGATTTCAATCAACATCAATTGGATTCTTGCTCCACCACTTCTTCCCCTTCTTCATCAAAAAATGTTTAGGGTTTTTTTTTTTATTTCAATTTCTTTTATGCATTCAATCACATATGTCACTTAGCTTGCAAAGTAAATAAATACCAGTTTAGTACTTACTTTTTGGCCAAAACTATAGTAGGCTCTCATGCATATACCAACTCCCTTAATATTCATAGTAACTCTATGATTTACAGGTAAAACAGGGACTCAGAGAGGTTGTGGAAGAGACAGGAAATCAGATTAAAATTCAATAATTTCTATTACAAAATACTTTGTCCTATTTGAAGCTCCTGGTATCAGGAACTGACTCCAAAGAACCTATTGCAAATGGTCATACTTAATGTGTCTTCTACTAATTCCCCAGAACTATGCTCTCCAAATTTAAAGGTTTTAGTATAGGTTAAGTCACCTTGTGCATTGTCAGAGTATTTCAGAGATGTCAGTGAAGTCATGCTGAAGTACCAAAAATAAATAAATACGAAGGCAAAATGAGAAGGCCACGGAAGCTCTAGAGTTATTATATTGCCAATGATGCACTTTTGTCTTCTTTTGACTCCATCTTCAGATTCCATGATGACAACATTGACAAAAGAGTAAAGAATTTAGGAAGTCAGAACCTAGGAGTGTGTGTGTGTGTGTGTGTGTGTGTGTGTGTATGCTTGAAATGCATGCATTCTGTAGGCAGGGAATGACTTCATGTATTGGACCACATAGGTGTATTGTTTTAGAGGTGTTTGCCTTAGGGTGCATGCACTCACTAGAGAAAGAGAGACAGAGACAGTGACAGGGAAAGTGAGAAATCATCCCCCAGGGGGGTTGGCCATGCCACAATCCCTTCTTCTCCAATCTCCTCTCTGGATTGTGGGCATGCACACACACACATGTCCAGCATGAGTTTCAAGCCACCAGGTCCAGGACTCAAGCCACAGTTGGCTATGTGGGAGTCTAGCAATGTAACTGCTATGCCATCTGTTGGCCCCATAAGGTATATTTTTATTTTCAAAATTTTTCTTAATAAATCTCCAAGTGGGAGGTGGTCTGATTAAATGAACTATTCTTGTCAACACTATGGCACACATACTAAAACCCAGCAAGGCTGAGAAATCGGCTAAATTGGCTATGCAGCTTATTTTTTCCCCATTGTTTATTTATTTATTATACATACAACCATTGTATATTATTACAGCTTGTAAAATGAGTATTTCCAGCATGAATACACTGTATATTAGTCCAGTTAAAGATATTGCAATTAATAGAGAACCAGTAGTCACTTGATTTTTTCCTCTCTCTGAAAGTTTAGAAATGAGAAAACGTGATATGGAAAAGAGAAATGTAGACACACTCAAGTTAGAGCCAGGGAAGAGAAAAAGTCATTTCCCTCTAACTCTTCCTCACCCCATCAGTACTGAGAATAGTATTTTCTCAGCCTTTATGTCTAGCTGAGGCATGAAGAGGTGACACAAAACTATTCATACCAGCTTCAGAGAAGAAAGAGCCAAGTTTAGAACCCTACAGCACAATATTGTAGCCCAGGAAACAGACCATAGTCTGTAGTTAAGAGCCCAAAGGAAGCTGGTGTTCAAAATTCAATCTATTGAGTCAGAAACATTTCTGTCATATTGTCTCCATCTTCCAATTCGTCACAAGCATGACATAAGTCAGTGGGAAATACATCATCTTCACAGTTGCCTGCAAAGTGTCATGAAATAATTAGGTAAGTATCCGTATACTATGTTTCATTCTAGTGGACATCACTGGAAGACCAATTTGTCCCAAAATATCTCTTTTCCCACTCCTTCTGGCTTGGTTTGCCTTACTGCCTGAAATGAACATCATCCAAAGCAACATTTAATAGTGTTTTTAGCATCATGCGCATTTTACCATAGTTACAACATTCTGTTACCTGATGGGACCAGCAGGTAACGTGATGGCTATGTCGCTGGATTCCCATGTAGTTGACCGTGGTTGGAGTCCTGGACCCGGTGGCTTAAACTCATGCCAGGTGCGTGTGTGTGCATGTCCAAGATCCCAAGAGGAGAATGGAAGAGAAGGGATTACAGTGCGGCCATCTCTCCTGGGAAGTTATTTCTATAGGCACATGCCCTATAGTCATAACCTCTCAAAAAAAAAAAAAAAAAAGAAAAAGACATTATGTTATCTGAGTTGACTAATATCCTAGATAGCTAATTTACCTGAAAGATGGCAGAGAACAGAACCCAAAAGCTATTTGTTGAAAGAATCAATCTTAGAGTATTTAAGAAATATGGAACCTTGCCTAGGCCGAGTGAGGTACTGCAAGGGGTTCCTCAGAGTTCAGGGATTGGTATAAAACCCCTGAGCTACTAGAAGGATGAAGGGAAAAAAGAAAAAGGCCTGACAGTTGGAGAACAATGAAGAGAAAACTATCTGTTGCCCCTTCTATGACAAGACATATGGCCAGAAGGGTACATGAAGATTGGAAGATATAAAGTGGTTGGTATATGGCAGGTCTAGGGAACATGGAGAATGCTGAAGGTGCTGGGAAAATTTTAACACGTTTAGTTCGATTTAACTTGCAGTGAATACACTAAATAAATATGCTCCTCGCATGTTCCACACTACTGGAGTCATTATGAAGCCCTTTAAAGAGGCTGGCAGGGACCAGCAGTTAGCGTAATGGCTATGTCGCTGGGTTCTCACATAGTCGACCGCGGTTCGCGTCCCAGACCCGGCGGCTTAAAACTCATGCTGGGCACGTGTGCGTGTGTGCCCAAGATCCCGAGAGGAGAATGGAGGAGAAGGGATTGCGGTGTGGCCATCCCCCGGGGGGGGTGATTTCTTGCTTTCTGTCTCTCTGTCTCTCTCTGTCTGTCTGGCAAGCGCACGCGCCCTATAAAAAAAAACTCTCCAAAAAATAAATAAATAAATAAAGAGACCAGCAGGTGGCGCAGTGGTGGAGGTACAATTAGAAGTGAATCCCACAGGGATCTCTCCATTTTGGAAGGATTTAAGTAGTATTCTTAGGAGGGGGATTAAGATCCAAGTCAGATACAAAGAAACTGTAAGAGAGCAGCACCAGGCTGATAAAAATAAGACTATGATGAATTCAATTATATGAGAAAGAAGAATATGTATTTACAGTTGCCCAAGTTCCCATTAGTTATTGAGAAATGATTAGAAATGAGAAAGGTAGCTAAAGAGTAGAAATGGATAAACAGCTTGATTTTCAAAACCAGGAAAATGTTGCATTCTGGAATAAAAATCCAGAGATAAGTGTTGATTTCCACAAACTTCAAGAATAGGTGATTAAGCAGATGGTGTTTAGGCATTTATAAAAACAGTCAATATGGGTTCACTAAAAATTCATGTTCATTTATTTTTTTCTATGGTGTTATTTAGCTGGCAGATTTGCTGATGCTGAGCTTGGGGCTCATGTAGATTTCAGAGAGGAATGTTATAATTCTAGTGACTACATAAGGTGATACTGTCTGGATTCTGTGAAGTAGATACTTACAAACTTGGATGATGATTGCCAGAGAATGGACCCTAGAGATTAAGTCAGTGACAATCTGGATCCACAGGTCCTCTCATAGATCTTATCTATTCTGGGACCAGCAGTTAGCGTGATGGCTATGCCACTGAACTCCCATGTAGTCGACCGCGGTTCAAGTCCCGGACTTGCTGGCTTAAACTCACACCAGGCATGTGTGCATGCATGCCCAAGATCCCCAAGATCCCGAGAGGAGAATGGAGAAGGGATTGCAGTGTGGCCATCCCCCCAGCGGGTGATTTCTCGCTTTCTGTCTCTCTTTCTCTCTCTCTCTCTTTCTGGGAGCACATGCACCCTATAGCAAAAACCTCTCCAAAAAAAAAAGAGAAAAAAAAAAAGATCTTATCTATTTTATCAATAACTTAGAAGAGCCCCAGAAAGATCACTGTTGAGCACTTTTACGGGTTAACCAATGCAAGAGCAGATGACTAACCTGACAGAACCGTGATTCAAAGACATATCAACATACAGAAATAATAGGTCAAATGATATAATATTATAAGGAATAGTTTTGCATTTGGGAAGAAAACACCTGCATGAATAAGGGGGGAGGGGACAGATGTAATATGTCTTCTGCTCTCTGATCTGGTTGAGCCCACCCACAATGAGGTATTTAGATTTGGGACTCATATTTCCAGAGGGACAATGACAACCAGAAAAAATTCAAACTACAGAGCTAAGTAGTTTATAAGCATGACACACAAAGAATATCTGAAATAGAAAGCCCAGTAAAGCAATAAGTGATGAGATTTAATCAGTAATAAATAATCTCCCAATAAAGAAAAGCCCAGGTTCACATGGCTTCATTTTTAATTCTATAGAGCTTTTAAATAAGAGCTAACCCAAATTTTTCTCAAACTATTTCTAAAGATTCAAAAGGAAGGGATCCTCCCAAACTCATACTATGAAATCTCCATCTTGTTCATACTAAAACCAGAGAGGGACGTAACAAAAGAAGAAAATCAAAAACCAATATCCCTGATGAATATGGATTTAAAAATTCTCAACAAGATACTAGCAAACTGAATCCAATGGCACATTAAGATTATACACCATGACCAGGTAGGCTTTATCCCAGGGATGCAAGGATGGTTCAACATACACAAAATGATAAATGGAATACATCACGACCATAAATATTTTTAAAAATCATATCTATAGATGCAGTAAAAGCATTTGATAAAATACAACATCCCTTCATGATCAAGATTCTTAGCAAAGTAGAAGGGCCATTCCTTAACACAATAAAAGCCATATATGACAGATGCATTGTGAACATCATTCTGAATGGAGAAAAGCTGAAAGCTTTCCAACTAAAAACTGGAACAAGATAAGGTTAACTGTTTTCTCCACTTCTTTTCAACATAGTGCTAGAAGTATTAGCCAGTACAATCAAGCAAGAAAGTCAAATAAAACACATTCAGATAGGAAAAGAAGCTCATTTATCCCTATTTGCAGATTATATGAATATATACATAGAAAATCCAAAGGAATCACAAAAACCTCCTAAAAGTGATAAATTTGTTTAAGTCAAAGGATACAAAACTATTATACAAAAATCTGTACCATTTTTATACACCAACAATGAACGGACTGAGAGAGAATTGAAGAAAGTAATCTCATTTATATTACCCACAAACAAATAAGATAGCTAGGAATAAACCTAATCAAAGAGGTGAAAGACCTCTACAAGGAAAATCATGTAAAACTGAAAAAATAAGTTGAGTATGATACAGAAAATTGAAATGACATCTCATTCTTGGATGGAAGAATCAATATAATCAAAATGTCAGTTCTATCCAAATTAATTGACATATTCAACATGATTCTAATCAGATAGCTGGTAATGTTCTTCACAAGAATAGAAAAAAAGATCATAGAATTTGTCATGAATCATAAAAGACTTCATATCACCATGACAATACTGTGCATAAAGAATAAAGCAGGAGGCATCTCACTGCCCAACTTCAAAATATATTACAAATTGGTACTAATCAAAACAGCATGGTACTGGCACAAAAAGAGAAATACAGACCGATGGAACAGAATAGAGAATCCAGAAATAAAACCCATATCATGCAGCCAACTGATCTTTGACAAAGGGTACAGATAATGCAGTGGAGAAAAGAAGGTCTTTCCAGCAAATTGTGCTGGCAGAATTGGATATCCACCAGCAGAAAAATGAAACTGGACCCCTATCTCACCCTTAACAGGAATCAACTCAAAATGGATCAAAGATCTGTATGTAAAACCTCAAACTATAAAACTACTGGTAGGAAACTTAGGGGGAAACTTTTGTAAATATGGGAGTAGGTAAAGAATTTTTCAGTAAGATCCCTTAAACATAGGCAATAATCTCCAAAACAAACAAGTGAGATTTCATTGAGCTAAGAAGGAGACAACATCAAAGGAAACAACGACTAGAGTGACAAGATATGCTCAGAACTGGAGGAAATATTTGCAAATTATTCCTCAGCTAAAGGACTGCTAACCAGTATACATAGGAAACGCAAGCAACACACCCATGAAAAAAGTGAATTACTGATTTTTTTCTATGCTTTGTCTTCCAGATTTAAGAATATTTTTTTCTTTCGAGCTATTGATAGCTTCAGGAATTTGTTTAAAAAATTTTTTTTTCAAAACAGAATTGAAACATAAACTTTTCTCCCTTCCTGATCCCTCCAAAATTAGAAAGTATTCATGAGTATTCATATGTTGTGGCAGTATGGTTATTTGCATAAGTTCAGTAATACCTGTTGCCTTGCATCAGAAATTGGAAATACTCGTTATTACCAGGGCTTTGACTGGAATGTCACATCTGAAGATATGAACACAAAGCTGAGGAACAAAGGTAGATCTCAAGAAAGCCAACAGAAGGTTTTAAAAAGATTTCCTGGTACCATAAACAGTTCTGTCTGGCAGGTAAGTAAAGAATGTTGCTTCCTGACAGTTCCCAAAACTTCCAAGTACAGGGACTGAAAGACACAGTCAGATGGTGAATTCCCAACTTGGCTCAGTATCCCTGGGAGGCTTTTTAAAGAGTCTAGTCTGAAGTTCTTTACAAAAGGTTCCAGCAAAGCCAACTAAATCAATTAGTATTCTTATTGGGCTTTGTGCAAATAACAGACCAAATTGAGACTAAACTTATATTTTGGAAATAAGCTAGTTTATGCTTCTCTTTGGTAAAAGGGTGAAGGGGAGGTGTAAAAAGAAAAAAAATTGTTTCAGAAGAAATCTATAGTGCAATTGTTACTAGATTTTAGTCCTGTCCATATTTGTTTTTGAGTTTTTAGTCTCTATCTACTGTTTGGAGAGAATCCTAACCTGTTTCCTGGCTTTAAATCTTAAGCAATTTTTTCTTAATTTTTAACATTTTGATTCATTAAAGCTAAAATAGCTTTTCTTGAAATTAAAAATAATAATAATAGCAAACTAAAGACAATGCAGGAGAAGGTTGGGCAATGGGGAGAAGGGGAAGAAATCAAGGGGGGAAGTAAAACATTTAACAGACACAAAAATGGAAAATTGTCTGCTAATAATAATGTATATGGGACCAGCAGGTGGTGTGGTGGTTAAGGGCACTGGACTCCCACATGGTCAACCACAGTTCAAGTCCAGACCTCGTGACTTGCTTTCTCACTTTCTCTCTCTCTCTCTCTCTCTCTGTCCCTTTCTGGTGAAAGTAAGATAAATAAATAAAGTTACATAAGACAATTATTTAAAAAGAATAATGTATATGATAATAAAAAATAAATTTTAAAAATGAATAATCCAGTTAAAATGGGCAAGTGAACTGAACAGACAATTCTCTAAGGAAGACTTAAGAATGGCCAAAAGGCATATGAAAAAAATGCTCAAAGTCTCTTGTCATAAGGTAAATAAGTAAGATAAATAAATAAAGTTACATAAGACAATTATTTAAAAAGAATAATGTATATGATAATAAAAAATAAATTTTAAAAATGAATAATCCAGTTAAAATGGGCAAGTGAACTGAACAGACAATTCTCTAAGGAAGACTTAAGAATGGCCAAAAGGCATATGAAAAAAATGCTCAAAGTCTCTTGTCATAAGGTAAATGTAAATGAAGATTACAATAAGATAACATTTAATCCCAGTTAGAATGGCTAGGATAAAAAAAAAAAAAAGAATGAAAGAATGACAAGTGCTGGCAAGACTGTGGTGAATAGGGAACACCCTTACACTGCTGGTGGGAATGTAAATTAGTACAACCTCTGTGGAAAACCGTATGGGGGCTCCTCAGAAACCTACAAACAGAACTACCATATGACTTTATAATTCCACTCCTGGGTATTTACTCAAAGGATAGAAAAACACTAAGCCAGAAAGATGCGTGCACATTGATGTTTATTGCAGCATTATTCACAATTGCTAAGACATGGGATCAACCTAAGTGTCCAAAAACCGATGACTAGGTTCAAAATCTGTGGCACATATATACTGTGGAATATTACTCAGGCATACAAAAGCAATGAGACCATATTGTATGATTCAAAGTGGATGAATATAGATGACTTAATGTTAAGTGAAATGAGCCAAACTGTGAAAGATACACACTGAACACCCACACTCAGTATGTACTGAATGTCGGCCATCTATGACAGAAATGGAAAGATCCAAGGATATGATAATAGAGAGAATAAGTGTAGATACCAGAGACTATAAGGGAGGAGAATGTGTAGTACAGAGTGGGTGGTAGAGGGTGAATGGGAATGACAACAGGGAAAGACATTTAACAGACAAAATAATGTAAAGGTCTCTGTTTTTAAAAAAAAAAAAATGCATTTTTTCATGGGCAAAAAAAACCCCACAAATGACAAGGTCTAGGTTGCAAAAGCACATAAAGAAATTAAGTCCAAGGTTGAGCGAGCATGGAAGTGATCTATCTGAAGAGCTAGAGAAGAAGGAGACAGAAACCTATTCAATGTAGTTCCTGGAGTAGAATTAGGAGCGATGGGAAGTTAAAAGGAGGAAAGTTTCAGTTCATTGTAAAGATGTCCACGGATAGAATAGAATGAGTTGCCTTGTGTAATATTGAGCTCCTTCACTCTGACAATGGTCAAGCAGACTAAATGCCAATCTATTATAACAGTGTAAATTTCTCCACTCAGTGGGAGCTAGAAGACTGGATCAGATGACCTTGAAAATTCCTTCCAACTCCAAGATTCTATGATTGTCTTTTATTTATAGGAAATGTTTTACCACAAAATTTCTCTACATAGAAGACTCCCTACAGATTTAGGTATTTGCTAACATATTACTACTTGGGAAGGAGTTAGTGTTAGTTGAAAATTGAGGAATTAACAGATATATAAACCAAACACTTCTGGAATAATGATAACAATTGATAATAGTAAGCAAAGTAAGGTTTGAACTACAAATATTTGATTTAAAGCTAGCCAGTAGCGTAGTAGTTAAGGCGGCCCTAAATTATACATGGCCTATTGCCTGGTTAGAGTCCCAACCTGACAGCTTGAAAAACACGCTGGGCACATGTGCATGCCTGCTAAATGCCCTGAAAGGAGAAATGGAAGAGAAGAAATTGTAGCATGACCATTTCCTATGGTGTGTGGGGGTTGCTTTCTCGCTTTCCCTTTCTTTCTCTCTCCTCCTGGTGAAGGCACATATCCTCTAGCAAATTAAAACAAATACTTTTTTAAAAAAACTACTTTTAAAAAGAATTGATTTAGGGGCTGGCAGGTGGCATGGTGGTAGAAGTTCTAGACTCCCACATGGCCAACCAACGTTCGAGTCCTGGACTTGGTAGCTTGTTTTCTCACTTTCTCTCACTCTCTCTCTCTGATCAATTAAAAAAAATGGTAATGATGGTGAATAAAATTAAATAAAATAACTTTTAAATAAGTTGATTTAAAGTTACTTTTAATGCCAATGGGTGTATGGTCCTATATGAGAGAGAGAGAGAGAGAGAGAGAGAGAGAGAGAGAGAAAATCCACCCTTAACAGAGACTGGCCACATTGCAATCCTTTTCCCTCCAGTTTCTCAACTAGTCAGGACCCTGGTCATATCAATGCATGTGTCCAGCATGTTTTGCAAGCTGCCCGCCATAGCCAGGATTCGAATTCTGATCAGTGCCATGGGATCTGGCCTCCTCTGCATGATGCTTAAGCTGATTTAAATATATTGGAGGGTGTTGAGATGGGACTTAAGAAAAAATGTTTAATAGAAACAAGAATGTAAGTGAACAAGGCAAATAGGTTATGGAACAGTTTACCACAGCAAAGCAAATAAATAAATAAATAAGGGATATTACCAATCTGAGATATATATATATATATGTATATATATATGTATATATATATACACATAAATATCTCAGAAAACAAAGTAGAATGAAAATCAAAGATGCACGACATACTGTAATGTTCTTTGTTGAAGATGATGAACATGGTAATATCCTCAATTTGATTATCACACACTGCATGCATGTTTTGAAAAACCATATTGTAACCCACAAAAATGAACAATTAAATGTAAATAATTGTATATTATATGTATGTAGAGTACTCATATGAAAAAATTCCTCACATTCGTTTATTACAGAAAGAAAATATAAGTCTTCAGGAAGGCCATAAAAATGTATATTATACAGGACCAGCAGTTAGCATAATGGCTATGTCGCTGGACTCCCACGTAGTCGACCGCGGTTCGAGTCCCGGACCTGGTGACTTAAACTCACGCCGGGCTCGTGCGTGTGCATGCCCAAGATCCCGAGAGGAGAATGGAGGAGAAGGGCCTGCGGCGTGACCATCCCCTCTGGGGGGTGATTTCTCGCTTTCTGTCTCTCTGTCTCTCTCTGTCTGGCAAGCGCACGCACCCTATAGCTAAAACCTCTCCAAAATAAAAAGAAAAGAAAATGTATATTATAACAAAAAGCATGGATTTTAAAAAAATGCTTACACCAAAATAAGCTTGCACTTTAGTTCAATTTTTCCACAAACATTTTTTTAATTGTCAGAGGGTATTTGTGCTTGCCAGAGAGAAAAGAAAGACAGAGAGAGAGTAAGGGAGAGGGTGAAAGCACTACCCAGTGGATTATGATCTCGTATCATAATCCCTTCTCCTACATTTCTCCATCCTGTATGGATTTGGGGCACTCATGTACACGCACCTAGTGTATTTTGCAAGCTGCTGGGGCCAGGATTCAAATTTCTGTTAATCATATGGTGTTCAGCTCCCTTAACCTACAGCATCAGCCCTTTCACAAACTATTTGAAGTCCCCACATATAGGCAGGGATTGCCCAGCCTATAACTTTACTTCATTCGGAGAGATAGCAAGCATATATATAGAAGGCATCCTCCAAAAGTTTTTTGTTATACTCTCGGTATTACACACATGCTCTCAATTTCCTCAGCTAATTTACAGTCCAATAGGAGTGGTGGACATGGGCATAATGAAGGTTGTGCTTGAGGGTTGTATGTAGCCTTAAGCCTGAACAGAGGCAGCACTTGGACATACTGAGGAGCTACCTGGAGAAGCAATACCACTTCAGTGTCTATCAGCACCAGGACTAAAACCATTCCTTGCCTCCTTGATACTTTAGCATAGATCTGATCATTTTGTTTGCTTTTGTAGCCTGAACTAGACGTTATCACAGAGCTGACAATCCAGCCAAGCCATGGCAGCATGAGACGCTAAATGGAGGAGTTTTGATGAGGGTGGGAGAGTTACATTAGACATTGCAGGGGAAGGTGAAAGCTCTGAGGACCAGGGGTATGGGAGCTGACTTAAAAAACTCAGGACATGTTCAATTCGGTTGCCCACTTTTTAAATTGGAATGCATGTTTTGAAAACCTATATTGTGGGCCATGGAAATGTATAAAAATAAAATGTGAAGAAGAAAAAAAATGTTTTGTCCATAGAAATGTACAACAATAAAATGTGAAGAAGAAAAAAAATGTTTTAAATGAAAACATTTTTAAAATTATCAGGACATGAACCAGTGTTTAATTCATGTCTCAGCACAATGGTGACATTTAGTAAATAAATGATGGATGAATGAGTGAGTGAATGAATGGCTGGAAAAGCTGGAGTAGTACATGTTTCTATTTGTTACTAAAATTCTTTCCACATATGTTGATATTCCCATTAGCCAGTACCCCCATGAGTATGTAAATAATCAAAAAGTTTTACATTGATTTTTGAAGAATTATTTATTATTTTTAATTTGGCTTATTATTGTTATCATTCTTCAATTTGCTATAGGAAACATGTACTCATCAGAGAGAGACAGCAGGGGGTGGGGGGGATGAGAAAGCAAGCCACTAGGTTGGGGACTCAACAGTGTGGTCGGTCATGTGGGAATCCAGCACCCCAACCACCATACCACCTGCTGGCCCCTGTAAAATTTTTAAAATTTTCTTTAAAAAATTTTTCATTTTATTTTATAATTTCTCATTTATATTTAATTGCAGATCTTTGTGGAGTATAATATGGCTTTTCACATTAAGCATGCAGTGTATGATAATCACATCAAGGATATTACCATGTTCATCATCTTTACAAAGATTATTACACTATTGTGCACGTGTGATTTTCATTCTAGTTTTTTTTTGAGTTATCTATCTATGGCAACCTTTCATGTTTTCACTGTGTTGTGGTATACTTACTGTTCCATAACCTATTTTCCTTGTTTACATGTATTCTTATGTCTGTTAAAAGTTTCAATATTAATAATTTAATAGGGCCAGCCAGTGGCATTATGGTTAAGGTAATAAGATCCCACATGAGCAGCTGAGTGGTTTGAATCCTCAAAAAGGTGACTAGAAAAGCATGCTGGGTGCATGTGCATGGGTGCATGCTCAAAATCCTTGAGGGAGGGAGAGACAGAGGAAAAATGATTGCGGCATGACAATTCCCCATGGGGGAGTTGTTTCTCTCTTTCTCTCTCTCTAACTGTTCTCTCTCTGGTGAGCACACATGTTTTCTGACAAATTGAAAATTCAGAATAATATTAATTCTATAGTATATTTCTGGAAAATTTAACCAAGAAAGGCTTTTCGGATTTTTTTTTTCCATTTCCATTCTCTTTAGTTAGAATGCTTTTCCAAAGCGTTCTCCACATGCTGCAAGCTGTTTTGCTAGTCCCATCTCATGAAAGCTACTAGATTAAAAGAATCAGAATGGCATTTAATCCACTTAATTTGTTATATAGGTTCCTGGTCTCTATCAAGTAAATTTTGTTGTCATGTATTTATGTGCTAAGTGTGATTATATCTAATTGTTTATTGAGTATAAATGTATTTAATTATAATGTGCGGTTACATAATTATGATGCATGATTAAGTAAATGTCAACAGAATGACTTTGTGAGAGAACTGTTGGAAGAAGGTATGATTTAGTCCCTGGTAGCTCTCAATATTCAATTTCAAGGTGTACATGTGCACACACACACACATGTATATGCGTGCTTTGTTAGAGTAGAGGTTACAGAGCACAGTAGAGTTTGTATTATTTGTCCAAATTAGGAAAAAAAAATGATAAAGGCAAACAAATCATCTGTTTCTGAGACGATTATCACTCTGGGTGAAAATCAACATTTTCTAGGAGTACTTTAAACTTGCACAGGGATAACCCTAAGCCAGCCCTACTATATATAAGGGGACATAGCTAAGGCATATATGAGTCATTCAAAAAACAAGCATTTTCCAAAGTTAATTATTCAGTAAGTAGGTTACATATGAGAATATAGTCAAATTAGTTTATAGGATATCTATCACAATTATTTTTATAATCTTACACATGCCCAATATTCTTTCTCATGCCATAAAGTACATTACCAGACCTACAGTAATTCATTCCAGAATGTCAACAGTACTAATAGAAGCCAGATTGTTTTCATTGATTCAAGACAGAGGCAGTATAAAACAGATTCTGAATGCACCCTCATAAGAAAATTTGCACAATGTGCTAACTAGGGGTCTGAGTGGCCACTGTTCTCAAGGTACATCAAATTTTGAACACTATGTCCAGTTTAGTGCCATTCTAGATGTCTATTAGGTGATCTCCAGACTTAGTAAAGACATAAAACAGACACCCATCTAGAAAGTGAAGCTGAAGGAGACACCTTACAGCTGTGGAGAAAAAGCTCACTCCATCAACATGCATCATGTGCAATTCCTGATACTATTTGTACAAAGAATAATAAACCAAAGTCCCATGTGCAAGAGATGGCACAAAAGATATTAATTTTTGAAAACTGTTTTACATGTGCCACGTTGGCTCGCATTGTCTCATACATGGAAATCGCAGCGGTTCACTTTTCCACTGAAATGAAATGTGGCCTCTTCAGCAAGTATAAAATAATAAGCAAAATGGATTCATTTTCCATATGACTCTGAAAACTGCAGAAATGATTATTTTGCCTCATATACCTCCATCAGGGCTTTCATGAGGTGCAAAGGGCAGGATTTCTCTTTAATAGCTTCTGGAAAATATGCGAGATCAAGGGTTGAGAGATGCCTTGTTCACAGATAGCTTTTCCTGGGACTCCGCTGAGTAGTGACATCAGTGTGATTCACTACTACCTCAGACACGGTTGGCCACCCTGTGCTTATGCCTGTACAGATGCATGTCTTTCACCCCATCTGTTTAGAGCAGCAGTAAATATTGTTAGGATCTGATAGAGGGTTTTTTTTCGGATTGTGCACAGAATGACCTTTACACTACAACCACAGAACCAACCTGAGCAAGTTCCAATGCACGAGATTGACAAATGGAAACCTATCTCTATAATCTGGTGTCTACTACATATTAAATATAACCTAGCTACATGTTAATATATAACCTAGCATAATTCACCTATTATATTTTCAAGTATTTATGGATCATTATTTCTTTAAAGCTCCACAGATTATTCTGGTGGGTAGGCTAGGTTTGAGAGGTAGCCGATAAGCAGGACTATCCACACATCTAAAGTGACTTAAATTGTCACAGAAAACACATTATTGCTCTCAACTGCCAGGATGATAGTTTCACAGGTGTAGTCACTCAGAGCCTTTCTGGAGATTGGTGTTTTGTAAGTAGATTAAACTGCCTTTCTTTTGAGAAAAGGTAACACAGAAACTAGTTCACATACCCTTTTACCTGATTAACCTATCAATAGCCATTTTCTCCCAAGGACCACAGAGTCCTGAGAAGATAACATGAAGATTAGATGGATTTGATTTTTGTTTACTATTATTTATGGAGCAACTATTCTGTGTCAGATACCATACTGGGCTTGTGGCGAGAAATACCCAGGATTAATTACCATGGCCTTTGCTCAGGCCATTGCTCCTGTCCACAATAGAATGAGGAAGACCTACTCACCTACAAATTGTTTTAATGGGTAGAGAAAAACAGTGGGTTTCTGGAGCCAGGATCTGCTGACAGAGTCATTGCCTGTTTCCCTTGGCGAATCATGGAAGAAGATCATCCCCCAAAGAAATATCTCTATGAGATGAGACAAAAATGAAGCACCTTTTTCTAAGTTAAAGGCACATATTACTTTCAGAAGACTTCAGCATGTTCTCCCTCAGATTTGATAAAATAACAACAGATATATTTTATTCCTTACCCTTGCTTAATATCCTTCGAAAATATTCAACTGAAGAAGAAAGAGACAACAACTTCATGACGCTGATAGGAATTGAAGGTTCTTGGCCTGGAAGAATACTTGACATGATCGTTTGTGGTGCTGTATTCACTTCTCTAATTGTTCATGTCTCATATAATTAGATACATACCGATTTGCTGATTTCATAACTGCCCTAGATTCAACTAAAGTTTATTCTTGCTATTACTTTATTGGTAAGATCTTTTGCTGAGTGAAGAATATATGATCATACACATCTTGTCCTGTACAAAGCCTTCCTTGACCATTTTGACCTAAAGGACATATTTTTATCTCTATAATATCTACATTATTTGAGACATTAGATTTGTAACACCCGAATACTGCTTTATTACATGCTACCTAGTGTCACTTCCTATTTTTATTAATGAAATACTTGACTCTAAGTCAAACTGTAAGCCCCTAGAGGACAATAAACTTGTGTTACAGTTTGTGTAACCTGCCTCCCTTGCATTTAGCATTCAATACAGGACGGATTTATAACACAGTGTCTTCCTGATGCCATCTGGCTAATCAACCTGATTATTTCATTTCATTCCAAAAGGGAAGTCAGAATACACATGGTTTCATCTTAATGGGTAACCCTAGTTCACCTTGAATCAAGACAAAGATTCCATATAGGACACCAACTCCTAAGATGCAGTTGCTAGAGGTTTACGTCAAAAGTGTCCCTTCCCTCTGTCTAAAGATTTCCCCCGATACAGGACAGTTTCTATCCAACCTTCACTATGTTGCCAAAGAGAGCTGTTAAGATAGTTTAACCTTTTTTGTTTTAAAAAAAGAATTCCTCTAGTTAACTTTATTTAGTTAGTTATTTTTTTAATTTGACCAGAGAGGGACAGAGCAAGAGCAAGTAAGAGAGAGGGAAAGTGAGACAGCAAGATGCCAGGTCCAGGACTTAACTGTGGTCAATCATGTGGGAGCCCACACCCCCAACCACCACACCTCCTGCCAGGCCCAGGATAGTTTAATCTTGATAAGTTAGTTCTGCTCGCCAGATTCTAAAGATGAAAATAGGCTCGATGTGTTACTAGAGCCTCACAAAGATGTTCCTAAGAATAATCAGTTTGGACTCCTTTAATTCCCTGAAAAAATTCCCTTCTGTGACTATACTGACATAAATCCTTTCTCCACAAGTTCACATCAACTCAAATTCCTCCCAAGCCTCTTATTCTTACATTTTACTTTACTTTGTTGATCAAAGGTTGTTCAAGGGGGAAATACTGGTTCTCAATCAATGCTCATCAAACCCTAATATGCATTTGAATCACCTGGGGATCTTGTTAAATGCAAATTCTAATTCATTAGGTCTGGGATTTGGCCAAATATTTTGCATTTCTAATGAATCCCCAGCTGAAAGTAAAACTCTTTGTCCACAGTTCATACTTTATTCAAAAATTAGACTTATTCAGGTATATTTTCAAACAGTAAATCCATACTTTTTTTTTTTACACATTTCTACAAGTCTTGTCAAATTCATAAAGTCATGCAAACACTGCCATAAAAATCAAGACAGAGAACAGTTCCATTATCCCATGACATTCCTCAATATCCCTTCCTAGTCACTTCTCTACCAACTTCAGGTCCTAAAAAAAAACCTAATTAATTGAATCAAAAATACACTATTTAAACTTTCCAATTTGACTGCTTTCATTAGAATAATGCATCTGAGATTTAACTGCTTCTTTTATTTCTCAGAAGTTATTATTTTTTATTGCAGATTAGTATTCCATTCTATGAATGTGCCAGCTTATCCATTCGTTGGTTGACGAAAATTTCAGTTCATTATTTTGAAAATTATAAATAAAGCCAGTATAAATATTGACATGCTTATTTTTGTGATAACTACCTTTTCTCTTGAATAAATACCTAAGCATGGAATTATTAGCTTATAGAGTAACTATATGCTTAAATTTATAAGAAACAGCTGAACTATTTTCCAAAGTGATTGTACCATATTACATTACAACCAGCAGCATATGAGAGTTCTAGTTGCTGTGCATCCTCCCCAGTAGCTGCTATGGCAGGGTTTTGTTTGGTTAGTCATTTGCCATTCAAATTGTGTTTTTGTTCCACTGTAGTTTAATTTTGTATTTACCTAATGACTAATAAATGTTTAGCACCTTTTTTTTCAGTGTTTATTGCCATCTCTGTAAGATCTTTAGTGAAGTGTCTGATAGAATCCTTTCTCTATTTTTTAAATGAGTTGTTTCCTCAGTATTAAGTTTTGAGAGTTCTTTACACTTTATGAATACAACTCCTTTATCAGGTGTGTGCTTTCCAAATATTTTCTCCTAGTCTGTGGCATGTCTTTTTATTTTCTTCATGATGTCTTTCAGAACACACATGTTTTAAATTTTGATAAAGTCTACTTTATAAAAAAAAAATAAAAAGGGGGGGGATCATTATCTTAAAAAAAAAATCTCCTAAGCTGAACTCAGAAAGGTTTTCTGTGACTTTTATATATTTTATTGGTTTGGGTTTTATGTTTAAGTCTTCAATTTATTCTGAGGTTATTTTTGAAAATGATGTGTGTTATGGATGTCTTAATGCCCCAGCATTTTCCAGCTTTATTGAGGTATAATTGAAAAATAAAAATTAAATGTAGTCAAGGCATACATGAATTTTTAGTTGTAATTTCTAGTTAATATATAATCAATGTGCATCTTTGTGGGGTACAGTATGGTTTTGTTTAGGGAATGTATGCAGCATGTAATAATCAAATCAAGGATATAAACACATTCATCCTCTTCAACATTTAACATTACATTATGTTGTGCACATTTCATATTTGTTCCACTTGGTTTGGTTTGGTTTTGTCTTTTAGAGGGGAGAGTATATATGTTAATATATAATCATTGTGCATCTTTGTGGGGTACAGTATGGTTTTGTTTAGGGAATGTATGCAGCATGTAATAATCAAATCAAGGATATAAACACATTCATCCTCTTCAACATTTAACATTACATTATGTTGTGCACATTTCATATTTGTTCCACTTGGTTTGGTTTGGTTTTGTCTTTTAGAGGGGAGAGTATATATAGAATTTTCAATGGCATTTTTTACTCTGCCGTGGTATATAATTCCATAACTTATTCCACTGGTTTGCATGCATTCTTCAGTCTGTTCAGCATTTTCTCCCAAACCCACACCCCATACAGCATTATTCACAATAGCTAAGATATAGAATCAACGTCCAACAACTGATAATTGGATTAAAAAAGTGGCTTACATAAACAATAGAATACTACTTCACTATCAAAAACAGCAAGATCGTGCCGTTTGACACAAAGTAGATTAACCCAGAAGATACAATGCTAAGTGAAATAAACTAGGCTATGAAAGACAAATATGTCCCTGCTTAACATATACCGAGTGTCCACACTCTTTAACGGAAGAGAGTAATTGTAAATACTACATGTATACATTTTTTGATACAACTATATGTACACTGTGAAATAATTACCACAAAAAGCTAATTAATATATCTGTCACATCATATAGTTACCTTATTTCATGTTTGTGGTGAGCCTACTTAAGACTTTCAGCACTAGTTTTTGAACAGCCTCTCTCTAATCGATTACATTGCTTTTCTACTTTTGTTGAAGATCAGTTGACCATGTATGTGTAGGTTTCCTTCCTGACTCTAATCAGTTCAACTGATCTGTGTCTGTCCTTTTGCCAATACTGCACTGCTTTGATTACAGTACATGTAGATTAAGTTTTGAAATCAAGTAATACAAGGCCTCTCATTTTTTTCTTTTTTAAAATATTTTTATTGACACATAGTAATTGTACATATTTGTGGGAATACCATGTGATTTTTCAGTACAAGAATACACTGTATAATGATCAAATCAGAGTAATTAGCATGCCTTTAATGTCAACCATGTGTCATTATTTGTGCTGGGAACATTTAAAATCCTCCCTTTTAGTTACTTTGAGATACACATCAAGTTGTTGCCTTCTATCGTCTTCTTTTGTTGTTTCCAACTATCTTCTCCCCAGCGAATTTTATAATGCTAGAAATTGTTCATCCTATCTATCTACAATTTTGTTTACATAAATCTACGTCTTTCTATCCCTCCTCGTCCTTTATATCCTCTAGCAGTCATTCCTCATATCTCTGTTTCTATCTCTATGAAGTTGTTTTATCAATTTCCACATATGAGGGAGAACATGTGGTATTTTTCTTTCTGTGCCTGGCTTATTTCATTTAACATGATGCCCTCTGATCCTTCCCGTTAAACATCAAATGACAAAATTTCATTAATTTTTTTTTTCTTTTTAGAGTGATCTTTGGTATAGGGTACATGTGCTTACTGGAGAGACAGAGTGAGACAGAGAGACAGAAAGTGAGAAATCACCACCTGGGGGCCACATCACAATCCCTTCTTTATTCACCTCTCAGGATCTTGGACACACATAAGCATGCCCAGCATGAGTTTTAAGCCATCAGGTCTGGGACTCAAACCACTGTCAACTAAGTGGGAGTCCAACAACGTAATCGTTATGCCATCTGCTGGCCCCAAATTTCATTCTTTTTAATGGCTCAATAGTACTCGATTATATACATATACTTACACACGCACACACACCAAGCTTTCTTCATTCATTTGGCTATTGATGGACATCCAGTTTGCTTTGATATCTTGGCTATTGTGACTAGTGCTGAAATGAACATCAAGATAGCAGATGTCTTTATGACACTCTGATTTCCTAGTACCAGGATTGCTGAGTCATATGGAAGCTACTATTTTTAGGTTTTATCTTTTTCTGTAGAATCTCCACACTGTTCTATACAATAGCCGTACTTAGATTACCACCAATAGTATAAGAGAGTACCTCTACCTCTGCATCCACAACAGAATGTTATATTTTGTCTTTTTGATAATAGTCATTCCAATTGGGATAAAATGATATCTCATTTTGTATTTGATTTGCATTTTCCTAAAAATAAATGTTATTTTGCATTTTTCCATATGTTTATTGGCCATTCATATGTCTTCTTTTGAGAATTGTTCATTAAGGTCATCTGTCCATTATTGTTTGTTTAGGATTTTGTTCTAGGGCGCATGAGCTAGCCAGAGAGAGATAAAGAAAGAGGGAAAGTGAGGAAATCACCTCCTGGGTGTGTGTGTGTGTGGGGAATGGCCATGCCACAATCCCTTCTCCTCTATTCTCTTGAGATTTTGGGTATGCATGCACACATGCCTGGTGTGATTTTCAAGCTGCTGGGTCCTGGACTTGAACCATGGTCACCCATGTGGGAAACCAGTACCTTTACCATCATGCCATCTACTGGTCCTGATTTGTCCAATTTTTTTCCATTTTTTTACCAGCTGAGTTGAGTTCCTCATAAATTCTGATTATTACTGTCTGAGATGTGCAGTATGCAAATATTTTCTCCCGTGGTGTAGGTTGTTTTCTTTACTGTGCAGAAGCTTCTTAGTTTGATATAAACCCATTTGTATGTTTTTCTTTTGTTGCTTTTGAGATTTTATTAATGAATGCTGCCTATACCCAGGTGCTAAAATGTTTCTTTCTATGTGTTCTTCTTGTATGCTCATAGTTTAAAGTTTTGTGTTTAACTCTTTAATCCATTTTTATTACTGTATGTGGTGACAGATACAGGCCGAGCTTCATTATTCTGTATATGAATATCCAGTTTTCCCAGCACCATTTGTTGAAGAGATTGTCTTTTTCCCAATGACTGTTCTTGGCACCTTTGTCGAAGATCAGTTGGTTATATATGCATGAATTTATTTCTGAGATTGTCATTCTGTTCTATTTGCCTATATGTCTAGCTATTTTGCCAGTACTATGTTGTTTTTATTATTCTAGTTTATAGTGTTATAGTATATTTTGAAATCTAGTTGCATGAGGCCTCCAGTTCCATTCTTTTTCAGCGCAGGATTACTTTGTATATTTTGGGATCCTTGGTGATTTCATGCAAATTTCACAATTATCTTTTATATTTCTGTGAAGAATGTCATGGATACTTTGATAGATATTACATTAAATCTATAGAATGCTTTCAATAGTATAGACATTTTGGCATAATGGTTACATCACTGGACTCCCACATAGTCGACTGCGGTTGGAGTCCCCGGACCTGGCAGCTTAAAACTCATGCCAGGTGCATGTGCATGCATGTCCAAGATCCTGAGAGGAGAATGGAGGAGAAGGGACTGTGGCATGGCCATCTCCCCTGTGGGAGTGATTTCTTCCTTTATGTCTCTCTATCTCTCTGGTGAGAGAGACACATGCACTATAGCAAAAAAAACTTTCTCTCAAATAAAATTAGTATAGACATTTTAACAATATTTACTCTTCCAATCCATGAACATGAAATTTTTTTCTATTTTTTGTCTTTTCTTCAGTTTCTTTGATTGGTGGTTTAAGGATTTCATCAGAGATGATATTTCACCTCTATTTAAATTCATTCTTAATTATTTTATTTTTAGCTGTTGTAAATGAGATTGCTTTTTAATTTCTTTTTCAGCTATTTCATTATCGGCATGTAAAATTTTACCAAT
Organism: Tupaia belangeri chinensis; assembly: GCF_000334495.1. Lineage (NCBI taxonomy): Eukaryota > Metazoa > Chordata > Mammalia > Scandentia > Tupaiidae > Tupaia > Tupaia belangeri. Next base: position 401,171 of record NW_006203910.1, read on the forward strand.
TTTTGTGTGTTGATTTTGTAGCCTGCAATTTTACTGAACTTGTTTATCAATTCTAAAAGTTTTTTTTTTTTTTATTTGTTTGCTCTATGGTTTTCTAAATAGAAGATCATGGCATCTGCAAATAGGGACAATTTGACTTCCTCCTTTCCAGTTTGGAGGCCCTTTATTTCTTTCTATTGCCTAATTGCTCCTACTAGTACTTCCAGTACTATGTTAAGTAATAGTGGTGATAGAAGAGTTCTTGTTCTAATTCCTAGAGAAAAAACTTTCAATCTTTCCCCATTCTGTATGAGGTTAACTATAGGCGTGTCATATCTTGTCTTTATCATGTTGAGATACATTCCTTTTATAACTAATTTGTTGAATGCTTTTATTATAAAGGAATGTTGAATTTTGTCAAATGTGTTTTCTGCATCTACTGATATGATTTTCATCCTTCATTTTGTTAATATGGTGTATCACATTTTTGTATCTGTATATGTTGAATCGTCTTTGCATTCCTGGAATAAAGCCTACTTGGTCAAGGTGTGCAATCTTTTTGATATGCTCTTGGAGTTAATTTGCTAGTATTTCATTGATTTTTGTATTCATATTCATCAGGGATATTTATTCATAGTTTTCTTTTTGTGTCTGTCTTTGTCTGGTTTCAATTATCAGTGTAATGCTGGCCTTGTAGAATGAGTTTTTGAGGGCTGCTTCTACTTCATTTTTGGAATGGTTTGAGGAAACATGGTATTAGTTCTTTAAAAGTTTTGTGGAGTTCAGTATTGAAACCATTTTGTTCTGAGCTTTTCTTTGTTGGGAGAGTTTTTATTACTGATTTAATCTCATTTGCTTAGAGTTGTTTTGAAAATAGTTGTTCAGTCTAGTCTCCAGTGATCCTTTGTATTTCTATGATATTAGTTAACATGTCATTTCATTTTTAATTTTATTAATCATTTGTCCTTTGAATTTCCTGAGTATGGATATCCAAATCTGTCCCTAGACTTGGGAAGTGTTCAGTTAATATTTAATGAAACTGGCTTTCTATTGCTTTTCCCAATCCTTCTCCTTCTTCAGTTCCCATATCTGAATATTTGATTGCTAAATTGTGTCCTGTAAGTTATATATGATTTCCTTGTTTTAATAATTTCCTTCTTTCTTTTCAGCTGACTGGGTTATTTCAAAAATTCTGTCTTTAATTTTAGAGATTATTTTTTCTGCTTGATCTAGCTGGTCATTGATGCTCTCAACTGAACTTTAAAAAATTTGTATTGAATTCTTCAATTCTAGGCATATATGATTCTTCATAAGATGTCTATCTCTTTATTAAATTTCTCACTCATAAACTGTTTTTCTCATCTTATGGAAGTGTTTCAATTTTCTTGCATCTCATTGAGTTTTCTTAAGATCAATATTCTGAATTCCCCACATATCATTTCTTTGATTTCCTCTTCTTTATTACCTGTCACTAAAGAACTATTATACTCCTCCAAAGAAGTATTATATATGTATATATATATATATACACACATATATGTTATATATGTATATATATTTATATATTATATACACATACATACATACATATTTTATTTTCATGTTTCTTGTGTTCCTGCATTGGTGTCTTGGTACATAGTGGAGTACTCTCTTATTCCTATTTTATGGAGTAGTTCTTATAGGGGAAGTTTTTTTTATTTGCTTGCTTGTTTTCTGTAGATGTACCCTTTAGTAGTATTGTGTTTTGACTTTAGATCTTGTTAGGTTCCATAATTTAGTCTTTCTCTATTTTCTATGACCGGAGTCTATGTTAGTGTTATCTGCAAATAACTCTGTGGCCAAAAATGCTACTGTTTGTAGAGGCAATGATGCAGCTTTGTTGAGTTTGGGAGCAACCAGGATTGTACACTGGGTCCCTCTGATTCTGGATGGAAGCACACAGTATTTGTGGCTCCAAGAGTCAAAGAGTCATCTCTAGGAACAATGGTTAAAACAGATGCCAGGTGGTCGATGACCTCAGGCTGTGGGTGAGGTATATGGAGATCCTGTCGGTGGATGGGGCAACTTTGCTGTCAGGAGCTGGGCAGAGCGGGCACTATGGGCCCTCCTTTCTACCAAGATGCATTAAGAGATTTTGACCCCACTTTGCCACCAAACAGAGCCAAGTGTTACAAATCCCCTCTCTATGCATACATAGATGCTTCAGGGAATCTTCTTGGAAAATTCTCCTGTTGGAAGGCACAGGAGGGAAGGGGTGTTATTTGGAAGGCACAGGAGGGAAGGGGTGTTATTTGGAAGGCACAGAAGGGGAGGGGTGTTAATGTTTGGTGTCTTTAAGTTGGGATGGGGTAGTATAGACTTTTTAGACTCTGGGGGGGATTTTTAGTTCTAATTCTCTGAAGGAGAGTGGTGTTTCTGGAAGCCTCAGTATCAGAGGAGGAAGAGTTTTCAGAGTCCTCAATCTCTAGTGAAAGGGGAGTCAGGAAGTTTCAAACACTGAGGGGCACCTTCCCCAATTTCCTAGATCTCAGGGATGTCTTCCTACCTGCAATACATCACTTGTTCCTGGGAATGCACACTTCCACGTATACTTGGATGCTGAGTTACTATTTCCCCACTGGGCTCAGCCATTGGTCTGAGTATTTCACCCTTTGTGTGGGCATACTAAGGTGACAAGGGTGCCTCAGAAATGCAGAAGCACAAAATCTACTGATACCTAAAGTGGGGTGGTTCTGCTCCCAAGATGGCAATGTGCTATCAAGGCTTGGGAGGAGGAATGTAGATCCAGCATCTTCTCTAAGTTGGTGGTTCTAGAAAACTCCCTATGCTGCATTTGATATTTGTGTTGGGTTTTGTGGCTTTCCAGTAGTTTGGAGTGCTAGTATTCAAAGTGCAAACAGATTTTTCTGGAGGAGGGATGTTTGTGGTTATTTACCCACAATAGAACTCCCCTCTGCTCCTGGACCCTTCCTTGGGTCCAGTATTTTTCTTTGTTCCATGTTACAACGCCTCAAGTTTCTCCCTATTTCCTGGCTGTATCCTGCTTGTCTCTCCTCACTCCTCTGCTAGATAATGTAGCCAATTATCCAGATTTTTCTGGACTTTCTTTCTGTTTAGAACTTGTGGGGTTGTCTCTAATTGACTGTCTTCTCTCTCTCCATATACATGTAAAACAACCTCAAAATTGTTTTGGATACTCTAGTTCCTTTGTTCTTTCAGTATCTCTTTGAGGTTGTCTCTAAAATTAAAATCCCACATCATAATTTAACTGAGATGGCACTGAACCTGTAAATCAGTTTGAAAAAAAAATGGCATCTTAGCAAAATAAATTCTTTCAAACCTGTAAGATAGCATACAATTCAAGTTATTTAAATCTTCTTTGATTCCTTCCATTAGTAATTTGTAGTTTTCACCATGCAGTTCTTTTTGTTAAATTTATATCTATTTTATGGATTTGGTGGGAAAGGTGGATAGAGTGTTATTTTAAGTTGTACATATATTTTAATTTTTGATTTTAAATATAAAATTAGATTAAAAATATATAATTGGTATGCCAACTGGTATATAATTTGTTTCTGTATATTGGTCTTGTTATAAAATTATAGAATTCATTTTCAGGTACCATAGATGTTTGGCAAATTTGGGGAAGATTTCTTATAGAGACAAACATGTCATCTGAGAATGGAAAGAGCTTTATTTCTGTTTTTCTTTTCTTATTTTTTTTACGTTTTTAAAATTTGCATTTAATCCTTGTACATTTTTACTGCATGCAGTGTGGTTTCTCAAAGCATAAATGGCTTGCAATGTCAAGCAAGTCAAAGGTATTACCATATACAATAATTTTCCATTCTTATGTCTGTTACATGTGTTTTTTTTCTGAGTCTGTTTGTTTTTATGTTTTTTTCTGTCTATATGGTTTTATGTTTTTAAATTTTTACCACTTTTCTTTTGCATTTTAACTTTTACTTTAATTTTTTTTTCCTTTTTTTTTTGTACTGGCTATGACCTCCAGGACTATGTTGAATAGAAACAATGACATCAGATCTCTTTTCTTCACGTCTGACTTAAGAAGAAAGCATTAGAAATTTAACCATTTCGTATAATGTTAACTGTAGGCTGTTTGTTGATGTCTCTTATAATTTTGGGGACGTTCCCTTTAATCAGTTCCTCCACATTACTTTCACATCTGTTGAGAGAAGCTTATATTTAATTTTCCTTTTACATCTGTGGTTACAGAGAATTTCATTTACAGATGTTCAAAGGTTGAACAAACTTTGCATTTCCAAGATAAACTTCACTCCACTTGGTTATCATGTATTATCCTTATTATAAATTGCTAAATTAGATTTGCTAATGGTTTTGGAGGATATTTGCACCAGTGCTTATGAAAACAATTTTTTCTATACTTTTCACATAATTCCTTCTCCTTGTTTTTATGTCAACATAGTGCTGAGCACATGAAATGAGTTGGAAAGTGTTCCATCCTCATCTGTTTTCTAAAAGGCTTTGTGAAGAACTGGCAATATGTCTTACTTTTAATGTCTGGTAGAAATCACCAGTGAAGCAGTTGGAGCTACAGTTTTCTTTGCGGAAGGCTTCTTATAACCAAGAAGCCTGTTTAAAAATAAGTATATAACTATCCTGATTATTTCTTTTTGAGTGAAGATTGGTAGTTTTTTTTTCTCATGTAATTTTTCCATTTTATCTAAGTTAACATTTTCATGTAAATAAAATTAATCACAATGTACCCTTAATATATGTCTACAGGATCTGAATATCAATGTCTACAGGATCTGAAGTAAAGTTCTTTTTTTCTTGTGATATAGATCAATTGTTTCTTACACTATTTGCCTGGATTCATGTGATTAAAGACTTACAAATTGATTGGTGTCTTTAAATAACTATCTAAGTTAACATTTTCATGTAAATAAAATTAATCACAATGTACCCTTAATATATGTCTACAGGATCTGAATATCAATGTCTACAGGATCTGAAGTAAAGTTCTTTTTTTCTTGTGATATAGATCAATTGTTTCTTACACTATTTGCCTGGATTCATGTGATTAAAGACTTACAAATTGATTGGTGTCTTTAAATAACTAGATTTTACTTTCACTGATTTTCTTCTATTGTTTTTCTATTTTTAATTCCATTAATTTCTGTATACCACTCTATTACTTTACTTCTTTTCTATTTTTTCTAATATTAATAATTTTTAAGGTGGAAGCTTAGATCATTGACTTAAAACTTCCTTCTTCTTTTCTTATATAACTATTTAATACTATAGTGTTTCCTCTAAGAAGTGACTTAGCGGCATCCCACATATGTGGATATGGTATCTTTTCAGTTACACTGAATTAAAAATAATTTATAATTTCCCTTTTGGGTTCCTCTTATAGCTATGGCTTTTAATAAGTATTTTGCTCAATTTACAAATATTTTGATATTCTCCAAAAATTTATGTTATTTTTTTCTACCTTAATCTCTTTGTGTTCAGATAGTATATTTTCCATGATTTCAATTATTTCACTTATTTAACTCTGATTTATAGCCCAGAATAGAACATCTACTTTGGCGACTCGTCCATGTGCATTTGAATTCATCCACTGTTTTGTCAATTTGTCTATAAATGCCAATTAACACAAGTTGGTTGATAGTTCAATTAAGTTTTTTATGTATTCAAGATTTCTCTGCCTAAAAGTTCTATCAAATGTGGATTTATCTCTTTATATCATGTTTTTTTTCCCCATCATTTATTCTTAACCTGTATCTTTATAGATAAGATAGGTTTCCTGTAGACAACATGATCTGACAATCTCTGCTGCATAATCAGTGATTTTTAGATTATTTACATTTAATTATTTGTATGGTCAGATTATGAACTACCTTGTTCCTTCTGTCTTTTGCTTCTTTTTTTCTCTTTTTTGGAATTTATTAAGTATTTTCTATAAACCTATTTTTCTCTCTACCACAAAAGGAGGCCTTTTTCAGCCACCAACTCTATTCCATTTCTTACGAACACTCATTGGTCACACAAGAAAAGAACTTAAATTTTATTCTTAAAGTGTAAATAGTCTTTCCTATGTCTGGGAATCTTAGGTGTTCTATACTTTTACAGTAGCCCATGCTAGACCTTTAGCATGTCTTTAAATATTTTACTTACATTTTTTATTTACTTGTATGGTAGCAGGAGTTTTCTTCTCCAGTGTTCTGCTGCAGGTAAGTCAGCACTTGCATCCTATTTCTCCTTGGAGAATACTATATTTTCTAAGATTTCAGGCTCTTTGCTTGCTATTTGACTCAATTATTTGATGGATCTTAGTAAAGTTATCATTTATAAATTTTCTATCTTTATGTGGCTTTTAAATTAGGAGCGAATCTCTTTCTAGGTTTCTATATCCTTAACATAACCAAAATACCTCATAGTCCATATTTGGGGCTGGAAATTTCTAGAACAATGTTCACTCTTCAAAGAAAAAATATTCTTAAACTAGGCAAGTATCAGAATATCCTTATCTCTAGTAATATTTCTTAACACCCCCCTTTTTGAGTTCTGTATTCCTTAAGTAATACAGTTTTTTCTAAAATTCGACCCAGACACCTATTCCTTAGGCAATAGAGATAGCTATATTATTTTCCTGCTACAAATCAATGTAAGATAAATTTCGAGAGTATGACTATTTTTTGATGAGATGTTTGTTCATCTTTCTACAAAAGTAGCTAGGAAAGCTAGCTATTCACCATGGAAAATTGTGACATGTGGTTAAATAGAATACAAAACTTGGCCCTGGGCCTATGGTGACCTAATCAAAATAGTCACATCCTGGGTTTAGGCTAACTTTTCCCATTACTAAAGGACATGTTACTACTACATATAACTGAGTTTCCAGGACAATGACTTTGATGATGAAATGTATGTACCCTACCTGTGACTGATGAAGGCAGCTCAGACATGGCTAATCTGAATTGTAAAGATTGATTATAGCTTCTAAACTGGTCTCATAGAAGGAAATCTATTTGACTGCCCTGCCCCTACATCTAATTCTCTTAATTCCATAGAAACAAAGTGTTAGTTAAATGTTACTTAGGTTTTTGAAGGCAAAAACTGTTCTATTCAAACTTTTTTGAGCTTTGCTAACCTGTCAGTGCTTTTTTCAGGCTCTTTCAGTTAGAGCAGCCCAGTATGGTTCCACTTTTGAATTTGTAACTAGGTCTTAGGATGAAAGTACAGACAGAATGACCTACTTTGAATATAAAAAAATAATAGTGACCTTTTTATGTGTTCTATAATACTTTCCCCTCCTAGCCAAACTCCCATTGAGTTTCTCCTAATCTTAGAATCATTTAAAAAGGAGAAAGATTAACTGGCCTGATTGCTGAGGCTGTAAAAAGAAACTTCAATAAAAATGATAAATAGGAAATCCCAGTTGACAATGGAGAATATTCTCATTTGGTCAATCTGCCAAATTCATGTAAACTTAGCAAATTCTAGTATTATTCACTGAACACTTTGTGCTCAGAAATTTCCTAGCTCCTGAGAGAATATATGAAGAGACAGACACTGGAACCTCCCATAAAGTATCATATATATCCATTTGTGGAAAAACAAGACACACACACACACACACACACACACACACAGGAAACAAGAGAAAGTAAAATGTAAGCAAGAGTGTGTAGTAGAAATAGTAGATACCAAGAAGAGCCTAACATGCAAAGAATGCTCTAGGAATTAATAAGATGACACAGAGGATCATAACCATATATGGCCAACATACCTGTTTTGTTTAATAAGACCATTCTTTCTGTTTGCTTAATTTTATTGGTTTGGTAGCATTTTACCATTTTTTTTTTTTTTTGGTTTGTTATAAGGCATGTGTGTTTGCCAGAGAGAGAGAGAGAAAGTGAGCATCACCTCCCAGGGGGAAGGACCACACCACAATCCCTTCTTTTCCATTCTCCTCTGGGGATTTTGGGTACATGCAGACAATGCGCAGTGTATTTCTCAAGTCATCAGGTCTGAGATTTCAACAGCAGTCAGCCATGTGGGATGCAGCTGCCTTAAACCTCCACACTCCACCTGTTGGCTGCCAACCACTTTTATTTTATTTTATTTATTTATTTATTCACTTTTCTTTTTTTTTTTTTTTTTTTTTTTTTTTTTTT
>NW_006203910.1:409352-412457 GCF_000334495.1 Tupaia belangeri chinensis
TATAGGGCATATGTGCTTGCTGGAGAGACAGAGAGAGAGACAGAAAGTGAGAAATCACCCTCCCCCCAGGGGTGATGGCCATGCTGAAATCCCTTCTCTTCCATTCCCCTTTGGGGATTTTTGGGCACACATACCCTCAGTGTGAGATATAAGCTGCCAGGTCTAGAACTCGAACCACAGTTCACTATGTGGAAGTCCAGTGACATAACCATGATGCCATCTGCTGAGCCCATCATTTTTATTTTTAAAATATTCTGACATACATAAGTTTTAATGAAAATAATATGAATTCCCACATACTTGTCACCAAAATTCATAACAAGTTACCACTTATTCTGATTGGCCTACATGTGTTCATACACACTCTCCTCCTCTCTCGCTATCTCTCTCTTTCAACCTCTGCTCCTATTATTTGAGAGAAAATTGGAGACATAGTGAATATTTAAGCCAAAACACCACAGCATAAGGACAACCGCAAGAAAAAGGATATCCTTTTATAAAGTCACATCAAAGAATCAAATTTAGACAATTTAAATCTATACATTGTTATTTAATATAAACCATATATTTAGATATTGCCTACATTTTTCTTTATGGAAAGTTATTTTTTTCTAATCAAATGTGCAATTTAAAAAAAAAGGTTCCATTTAGTTGTCACATCTCTTTAGTATATTTTAAACTGGAATAATTCCTTGATTTTTGATGGTCTTTTATGACATTTACACATTTCAAGTGTTCAAGTCATGTGTTTCTTTTTAATAAATTTGTATATATTTCATTTCAACATGGTTATTCATGTGCCACAGATATCCATAATGACAGGGTCACCATCATAGTCTATAAAAGTAATTCCACAGGTGGACCAGAAGATGGTGTAATGTTTACGTCGTTAGACTCCCACATAGTCTACCACAGTTAGAGTCCTGGACCCAGCAGCTTAAATTCATACCAGGTGCATGTGTGCATGTTCCTAAAATCCCAAGAGGAGAAGAAGGGATTGTGGCACCATCTCCCCTGGGGGGAAGTGATTTCTTGCTTTGTCTCTTTGTCTCACTGGTGAGTACATGCACCCTGTAAGAAAAATCTCTCTCTCTCTCAAAAAAAAGATGCCACATTGCCACATGAATTTATCTTATACAATCCCAGTTTTGAATTAACTTTCTATCCAATAAAAGTGCGTAGATTTGAGACCTAGTTAATGAAGGATTTGTGAATGGAGTGGGAATGTTTTTAGGAAAAGATATCCAAGGTGTGGGTAGACCTGCCAGTGTACATGGCATAAGGTATGAGGGAGTTAAGAAAATAGCTCAAGTGTGCTAGATTAGTCCAAAGGATAAGTAGCCTACAGTTATGATTTGGAAAGATCATTTTTTATTCTTTAAATCAATACTTTAATCTGCATCTCTGAAGCTAATCTTAAAGAAGCCTTAGAAAGAAAGTTGATGGCAGCAATACCAATCAATTCAGATGCAAAAGAGAAAGCAGCAAACTATTAACCGACTTCTATTCCTCACTGTGTTATAGTAAAAAGGACATTTAACTTCCCAATGTAAGTAACTAGGAAACTGGAGAAAACACATGAAATTGCCATTTGTAAACATTGGACAACCAACAGCATAGGCCTGGGATCTCTGAGAGAAGAAAAACAAACATGATGAGCCCCATAGGCACTCCAATGTTCAACCTGGAAACAATTTTCACAATGGAAGAATAAATATGGAATATCTACACAGAGCATGGTGACCTTGTTGATTTGAAGAAATAGAAATGAGAGTTCAGAAATACTGAGGCTGCTGGAATATATTGGGTCATAAATACATCATGACTTTTCCAATGATCCAATATATGGGACAATTCCAGATCAGAAGGAGCTATGCAGGAAAAAAAAAATCCATAAATCTATAGAGGCATCCTTTGTCAATACATAGTATAAAATCATAAAAGAGTGAACAATAAATGATCAGAAATTTGCAGGTTAAGGAATTCCCAGACTGGGACCAGCAGTTGGCACAATGGCTATGTCACAGGACTCCCATATAGTCGAGCATGGTTCAAGTCCTGGACCCGGTGGCTTAAACTCTGTGTGTGTGTGTGTGTGTGTGTGTGTGTGTGTGTGTCCAAGATCCCGAGAGGAGAATGAAGGAGAAGGGATTGCAGCGTGGCCATCCCCCCTGGGGGGTGATTCCTGGCTTTCTGTCTCTCTGTCTCTCTGTCTCTGTCTTTCGGGCCAGTGCACCAAAAGCCTCTCAAAAAAAAAAAAAAAAGAAAAAAAAGAAAAAAGGAAAGAAAGAAAGAAAGAAATTCCCAGACCTAATGTAAGTTGGAAACAATTTGAGTTCCAAACAGCCAGAGGAGAGAGAGCTTGGTGATCCTAGGAATATTTAGTAAAGATAGCACAGATGAACTATTCCTAGAGTGAATTCTGACCCAGAATGCTATCAGTGTGAAACAAGATTCCTGTAAACTAGTTATCAATCTACTCGTATGATTGCTATACCATAGAACACCCACACAACAAGTTGTGTGAAGCAGTTTTACTACTCACAGATAGGCAGCAAGGGACAATAGAAGCTTGATTCATGGCAAGCCAGTCCCCCACAAAGTTCAGCAAAGCCTCCCAGGGCAGTAGAATTAATTTGTACATGCCCCTATGCCATACCATAGCTGATTGTCTCCTAAAATTTGTTTTGTTTTGTAACTGCTTTTTTTTTTTGTTATAGGACATGTGTTCTGCCAGACACAGTGAGAGAGAAAGAGAGAGAGGAAGTGAGAAATCACCCTCCAGGAGGGATGGCCAATCTGCAATCTCTTCTCCAATCTCCTCTCAGGATATTGGGCATGTATGCACATGTGCCCAGTGTGATTTCCAATCAGCCAAGTCTGAGGACTCTCATCACAGAGCAGACTATGTGGGAATCTAACACCTAATGCCTTAATCTCCACACCATCTACTGGCCCCAACTCCTAAAGGCTGTCTGTTAGTTTGTTTGGTTAGTTTTTTGCCATAAGGCATGTGTGCTTGCTGAAGAGAGACAGAGAGACAGAGAGAGGGAAACTGAGAAACCGCCCTTCGAGGGGAATGGTCACTCTGCAATTCCTTCTCCT
>NW_006203910.1:412861-426889 GCF_000334495.1 Tupaia belangeri chinensis
CCCCCCCCCCCGCCCCCCCCCCCACACACACACTCTCTTAAAACTGTATACTGCAGGGGGAACATTTGGTCTCTGGGCTAAAGTGTCACAGGATATCCTGTTCTAGAAGGAACAGAAACCGAGTCCAGGCTGTTCTGGACAGTTCCTCCTTGTTTGAAGACATTAAATTCTCAGAACATTTATAGCTATTCTGAGACTACAAGTAAGGGGCAGAGGAAGAAGCTGAGATAGCCAAGGTCATCTAAAAATCTTTCCTGTGCTTTGGAACATATTAAAAACAAGCATTGAGAGAATCAAAGTGATCTGCAAGTAACTTAATTCTGGACAAAAGAAAAGCCAACATCTTTCAAGAAAGTTGCCAAAATGCAGATTATCAGTGTAACATTCCCAGTGTCCAGTATCACATTTAAAAACTACTATAAATGTCGGGCCAGTTTTGTGACCTGGTGGGTTGAGGCAGCCAGATCCCATATGGTCAAGGACAGTCTGAATCTCAGCCTTGATGGCTTCAGAAAGATGCCAGGCACATGTACACGTGTGCCTAATATTCCAACAGGGTGGAGAAGTGGAGAAGAGATTGTGGCATGACCATGCCATGCTGGGAGGTGCTTTCTCCATTTCCCCCGTACTCTGTATGTCCAAATTCAACTTAGTCTACAAGATTTAGTTAAAGTGTTTCCTGCTCCATGGAATCTTTCAAACTACTCATCTAGAAGTGTTCTCACATTTCTATAAACTTTCCCCCACACACGGAAAATATACATAAAATATAATATCACACGTGATATGCACATGTTTTGTCTTTTCTGTCAGATATTTTTAGGATAAGTACTATATTTTTCTTTTCAAACCACAAGAATAATAAGTTAAATTATCATACTTCTCATTTGGAATCAAATTATCATCATCAGTTCAGGGTTCATCTTACATTCACATTCTTATACTCAGAGTGTCTTGACTAAAATATATATTTTAAAACTTTGTGAGTGCATCCCAGCTTGATGGGACAGTTTGTAGCAAATCAAACTGCAGCACTGTATGCCATGTGGCCAATCACAGTTCAGATACTTAGGTCAACTTATGTACATGCACGCCTGAGATCCAGAGATGCTGGAGGTCTGGGGAAGGAGGATCACGGTATAATGAGACATTGTCAAAGGTTCTGTTGTCATTCTCTCCCCCTTCCTCTGTCTTCCTTTCTCATGCATGCATATGTACTCGCTATCCTGAATAAAATTTAAAATAAAGGGAAAAAAGCTGTTTTTGAATGAATAATGTAAGTAAATGAACCAAGTAGTTTGAATCTCCCAGTCATATACTTCTTTTATTTCGAACACAGTTTAAAAACTTTTAGGACGTGTTCTTCCATATAGAGCAAGCTCCCTCATGATAGACAAGTCCTCCTGTCAAGAACTAGAAAATAATCATTCAGGGAACAGATGTGATATAGCAAGAAAACATGATGCACTGAAAGGCAACACCAGATGAGAAGATTCCCAGATGAAGTCCAGAGACTTCCCTGAATACATCAGACATCTGCTTACCCATAATATGAGATCATGTTGGGGTGTGCTTCTGCCTCTCTCTCTCTGTCTTCTCTCTCATGGAAAAAATAATAAACTTTTTTTAAGAAGTAAAAATAAAAATCTTAAATTTTAGCACATAATATTTTAAGAACATGCAAAGCTATAATGTACAGAACAAAAATTTATGTAAGAAATAAATTGACAGGGACCAGACGATGGCATAACATTTACTTCACTGAACTTCCATGTAGTCCATGGTTCAAGTCCCGGACTCAACTGCTTAAACTCCCAAAAGGGCCATGTGCGTGAATGCCCAAGCTCTCAAGAGGAAAATGGAGGAGAAGTGATTGTGGCATGGTCATTCTCCCTGGATGGGTGATTGCTTGCTTTCTGTGTCTTTCTGGTGAGCACAAATGCCCTATAGGAAAAATCTCTCTTAAAAAAGATAGAAGGAAAGAAAGAAATTGATAAAAAGCAAGTGTTGTGGTGGTTGAGGTTTTGGACTCTCACATAGATGACAATGGCTGGACCTGTGGAGTTGCTTTCCCACTTTCTTTTTTAAAAAAATATTTTATTTCCCTTTATTTTATGTATATATGCAATATAAATAAATTTAATACAATAAGATGAATTATTCTCTCACACAGTAGTGAACAAAACAGTATATATTGCATGGTTCCATCTATATAAAATTGAAAGATAATCAAAACTTATCGATGGCATTAGGAGTCAGACATCCAGGATAGGTACCTTGGGGTGAAGAGTAGGTAGTGACTTGGAGAGGGCATTAAGGGTTCGTCTGTGGTGCTAAAAGTGTTCTGTTTCTTGAACTGAGTAGCAGTTGTATGGACTATTACTTTTGAAAATCCATAGAGCTTTAACTTACATTTTGTGCACTATTCTGTTTGTATGCTACACTTCAAAAAATGGTTTCTTAAAATCAATTGTCTGGAGTTTTGAACATCCCAAAATATAATCTGAACATTTTCTTTCATATATCCTATTATATAAGATAACAAAGGAGGCTTTCTGAAAGTCTTCCTTCAAAAGAAGTGATTGAAATAGGCCAAGGTAAAAATCACTTGAAAACCAATCTATTTTTTTTATTCTTGGATAGCAAGTAGCAAATTCTGCATGTCTATGAGCTTAGCCACTACACTTGACCCTACGAAGTATTACAAGAGTATCTCTCAATAGGCAATAAGGTATCAAACTAGTATGCAATCCATTTGTGATGGAACTTAATTCAGTCACAAAATAACTCTGCTCTGTGTGTGTCTGTGTCTAGTGTGTATTAGGATGGGTCAGTGACAGTCAGGAATAAGAAAGCTAAACCACTTCAAGTTTAAACAAATTTTTACAAAATTCTCAAGCATTAAAAGTGGGGGAATTTATTTTATAAACGTCAAGAAACAGCCAATTTGCATGATAGAAATAAATTGTCCGACTCTAACCAAATTTAATTTCTTTTGCTTCTTTGCAAACTTTAGTACAAAAAATTCACCTTTCTCTGAAATTTGTGTCTTCATATTTCAGAGCTGCCCTGAACTTAAATTAAAATAAGTGATCATAACTTTTTTTACAATGATTATGTTTTTATTTAACTTTATTTATTTATTTATTTTAATTTGACCAGAGAGGGACAGGGTGAGAGTGAGAGAGTGAGAGAGAGAAAAAGTGAGAAAGCAAGCTACCAGATCCAGGACTCAGACTGTGGTCAGCCATGTGGGAGCCCTGTGCCCTTAATTACCACACCACCTGCCAGTCCCAATGATCATAGACTATTATTTTTAGCCTAAACTCTTGGTTAATAGGGTAAAACTAAATAGTAATAATAAGTGGAGAACAGAAATAGTATTTAAAAGAGGTAGAGTAGAAAATGTGAGAGGAAGAAGAAAAGCATAAAGGGGAAGGCAATAAACAGAAGAGTTCAAAAGGAAAAGAAAGGAGTAGGAAGGGAGGAAAGAATTGAAGATTCCAAGAAAAGAAATAAAGAAGGGGAGTGACATCGGCAAGTTGGAGAAATAGGCAATTTTTACCATCATCTCTCCTCAGTGCACCAATTTTGACACAGATCCTCAGATGAAGGTATTTCTGTAGAAACCTAGGAGTCCAGTGAAAAAGTTCCAAACTGACATTATACCAAGAAATATAAAAGTAGATACATTGAAGAGGGTAAGATCAATTTAATTTTACCCACATCTCCCCTACTCCAAGACAACCCAGTCTAGTGCCAAGAAAGACAGCCCTCCCCTGCCCACATTGCCTTCCACAGTAAAAAGTGAAAACAAGAGTGAAGACCTGGCTTCTCCAGCTGCATGTGACACTCCTTAAGTTGCCTACAAGAAATGCTAAAAGTTCTTTCACTGAAACTAAATGATGCTGATTAGTAACATGAAAACATATGAAAGTATAATGCTAATTTGCAAAGGAATGTTAATAGTAAGTCTGAATACTCTAATGTAGTAAAGGCATTATATATAAATTGCTTTTAATTCCAGCATAAAGCTTAAAAGGAAAAATTTTAAATATTGTTAGCTACAATTATTTGTTAATGGACATACAATATAAAAAAGCAAATTGTGTCAAAAAGTAAAGTGTATGTGAGAGATTAAGTGTACAGTTTTTATAAGTGATCAATATTAAATTGTTATCAGTTAAATAAACTGTTATTAAGATGTTTTAGGTAAGCATCAAGGTAACCACAAAGAAAAACCAATAGTAGATAGAGAACTGATGAAAACAAGGACCAGCAGTTGGTGTAATGGCTATGTCACTGGACTCCTATTATGGTTCGAGTCCCAGAACTGGTGACTTAAACTCACGCCGGGTACGTGTGTGTGCATGCCCAAGATCCTGAGAGGAGAATGGAGGAGAAGGGACTGCGGCGTGGCCATCCCCCCTGGGGGGTGTGATTTCTCGCTTTCTGTCTCTCTGTCTCTCTGTCTCTCTCTGTCTTTCTGGCAAGTGCACATGCCCTATTGCAAAAACCTCTAAAAAAAATGCCAATATAGAAAATTACTAAATCTCAAATAAAGATAGCAAGAGAGGAAGAAATAAACAAGGAAACACTAAGCAGTCATAAAACAGTTATTGAAATTATAGTAGGAAGTACTTACGTAGCAATAATTACTTTAAATGTAAATGGACTAAATTCTCTCATCGAAATACTTAGATTGCCTGAGTGGATTAAAAAACAAGACCCAATGCTACCTATAAGAAACTCACTGTAGCTTTATTTTTTTAAAAAAATATATTTTATTTAAATGTATTTATTTTTTAATTTGACTGGAGAGGGACAGAGTGTGGGGGGCAGGTGGTAGGAAAGAAAGCCGCCAGGTCTGGGACTCAAACCACGGTTGTCCATGTGAAAGTCCAGTGCCCTCACCACCATGCCACTGGCTGGCAGCTCACTGTTGCTTTAAGAAATCACATTGACTGAAAGTTAAGGAATGGAAAAATATTTTCCATGTAAATTAAAACCAAATTAGAAAAGGGTTAGCTGTACATATATATTTATAAAATATACTTTAAATAAACTTTATCACAAGAAATATAGGTCACTATATATTCCTAAAGTGGTCAAGAAGACATAAGCATTATAAATATGTATGCATCTAACATCAGAACACCTAAATATACAGAACAAATATAAATAGATCAAAAGTGAGAAATAGACAGCAACACCATAATAATAATATAAAGGAACTTGGATATCCCACTTTTAAAAGTGAATAATCCAGAAACAAAATCAGCAAGGAACTATTGGGTTGAACTATGCCAGCATAAATAGGCATAACAGACACACACAGACAGACACAGACCGTTCCATCCAACAGCAACAGAATACGCACTGTTCATGAGAATTAAGGTCACAGCTCCAGGATAGACAATGTTAGGAGAAAAAACAAAGTTTAAGAATTAAACATGATGACAATCATGTCAAATTTTTTTTTCTGAAAAACAGAGCTATAAACCTGAAAATTCATAACAAAAGAGCAATCCAAGAAATTACACAAATATGTAGAAACAGGATGACACAGTCCTGAAAAATGAATGGGTCAAAGAAGAAATCAAAAGAAAAATCTTTTAAATCTTGAGACAGACAAACAAGGAAGCTCAACATGCCAAAACTTAGGGTACATAGAAAAGAGCAGTCCAAAGTGAGATGCTTGGAATGACAAATGCCAACACTGAGGAAAAAAGAAAATCTTAAATAAAATTGTAACATTAAATTTGAAGGAGCTAGAAAAAGAACAAACCAAGTTCAAAGTTAAAAGAAAGAAAGTAATAAAGATCATAGCAGAAATAAATGAAATAGAGATAAAAACAATAGAAAAGATAAATAAAACAAAAAATAACAAAAATCAATAAGCCTTTTGCTAGCCTGAGAAAAGAACATAAGTAGAAATGAAAGAGGAGAATTTAGAACTGACATCATAGAAACACAAGGATTTTTATGACTGCTATGAATAATTACATGCCAAATTCAACAACCTGGAAGAAATGGATAAATTCTTAGAAAAATATAATCTATCAAGACAATCACAAAGTAATGGAAAACCTGAACAGAGTCATAAGGATCAAGGAGTTTAAATCAGTAATCAAAAGTTTCCAAATAAAGAAAGGCTGAGGACCAAATTAATTCATTTATAAATTCTGCCATACATTTAAAGAAGAATTAATAGCAATCCTTCTCAAACTCTTACAAAATATTAAGAGATAACTCCCAAACTCATTTTACAAGGCCAGTATCACCTCAGTACCAAAAACCACGCAAGGACACTAAAACCATGAAAATTACAGGCCAATAATAAAAATAGATGTGAAATCCTCAACAAAGTGTATCAAACTGAGTTCAAGACCATATTAAAAGGATGATGTCTTGTACTCAAGTGGGATTTCTGCATGGAATGTAAGGACAGTTCAACTTATATAATTGTTAAATATAATACGACACATTAATAAAGGATAAATTCACACTGTGAAGTACAAAATATATCAGATGTAGAAAAAGCATTTGACAAAATTCAACATCATTGTAGTAATGATTTTATAAAAACCTTTTAACAATTAGGTAAAGAAGAAATGAACTGCAATATCATAAAGGCCATATTTGATTGAGCTCATAATCAACCTCATACTCAGTGAAAAGCTGTAAGCTTTTACTTTAAGATTGGAAACAAGACAAAGATGTTCATTCTCATCACTTCTATTCAATAGAATACTGGGGACCTGCAGTTAGCGTAATGGCTATGTCGCTGCACTCCCATGTAGTCGACAGCAGTTCACATCCCGGACCCGGTGGCTTAAAACTCTCGCCAGGTGCGTGTGTGTGCGTGCCCAAGATCCCGAGAGGAGTATGGAGAAGAAGGGATTGTGCCGTGGCCATCCCCCCTGGGGGGTTATTTCTTGCTTTCTATCTCTATGTCTCTCTTTGTCTGTCTGGCGAGTGCACGCGCCCTATGGCAAAAACCTCTCAAAAAAAAAAAAAGAAATAATAATAATACTGGGATTCCTAACTAGAGTAGTTAAACTAGAAAAAGAAATCCCAACTGAACTGGTGAGAAATCAATTCATGTCGGAACATTCACTTTATAAGCCAAGTGACATATGTGAATGAAAATATAAAAGAAATTAAAATGAAATTTAAAAAAAGGAAAAGAAATACAAGGCACACAGATTGGATAGGAAGATGTAATACTGTTTTTGCAAGTGATCTAATATTACATACAGGAAACCCTAAAGATGTACAAGAAACTGTTAGAATAAATAAATTTAATAAAGTTGCAGGATACAAAATAAACATACAAAATTATCTGCATATTTGTACACTAAAAATGAATTCTCTAAAAAGAATTCTATTTGTAAGAACATAAAAAAATTCATGAATAAATCTTTTCAAGAATATGAAAGATCTCTACACTGAAAACTATGTAGCATTGATGAATCAAAAAGAAAACACAAATAAGTGGAAATATATCCTTTATCTATGTGCTAGAGGAATTAATATTATCAAAGTGTTAATACTATCTAAAGTAATCTACAGGTTCACTGTGACACCTATTAAAATTCCAATGGCTTTCTTTGTAGAAATAGAAAAAAATTACTAAAATTCTAATGGAATCATAAAAGTTCTCAAGTAGCTAAATCAAAGAATAGAAAGAACAAAGTAACATTATATTTTCTTATTTCAAATTATGTTACAAAGTTATAACAATCAAAAAAAGAATAAAATTGGCATTAAAAGAGCCATATAAACTTAAGAAATGGAGAGCCCAGAAATAAACCCACACGTATATAGTCAGTATTTGAGAAAAGCACCAAGAATATGCAATGAAAGGGTGCTGGGGAAGGTTAGAATAGCTATTATTAAAAAAAATCCAAAGATAACAAGTGCTGATGATGATGGGAACAAAAGAGAACCTTTGTATACAGTTGATGGGAATGTAATTTGGAACAGCCATTATGGAAAATAGTATATCCTCGAAATACTAAAAATAAAACTTCTAAATGATTCTGCAACACCACTTCTGGCTAATATTCCCATCTGGGTAGAAAGAGAGCTAACTGAGTCTTCCCTCCTTTCAGGAACACAGTTTATTCCTGATATTCATTGTGCTAAGCAAGGATCAGAGAAAAGAAATATCTTTCCCTCACCCATCACTTGATTAATGTATCAAAAGTCAGATTAAAAAAAGAAAAGCACACACATTTACTTAAAGATTCATAGGACATGAGAGCCTTCAGACATGAAGATCCAAAGAAACAGAGAAAACTGTGCATTATTTTTTTCTTACTAGAGAATACCTGCACTCACCAGAAAGAGAGAAAAGGAGATAGAGAAAGCACACTCCAGTGGGACTTGGTAACATCACCATCCATTCTCCTCCATTACCCCTTCCCATCAGGTTTTGGGCTCAAACGCACACATGTCCAGAATAGTTTTCAATCAGTTTGGGCTTGGATTTAAAATACCATCAGCCATGTGGGATTGAGCTCCCTCAACAACTAGGCTATGGAGCTGGTCCAAACCTGTGCAGTTTTGCTTAGGTTTGATGCAGGAATGGAAAGTTGTGGAAAAGGATGATTGGACAGGAGAGTGTGACCTGTTAGTCATAAACTAGGAGGACTTAGAAAGACCCATATGTTCACATTCTTCTCTGTGTCCCTGTGTCTTCAAAGATAAGGATGTTCCCTTTCACTGGGTATAGGAGGGACATCTCTGAAATGACAATCTAATGACCTGTTTCAAGGGAAGGCTCAAAATTCCTTGCTAGGTTTTATGACCTGCCTCAGGGGAGAAGGCAAGAGGGACTTCCCTGCTTCTGTGGTTTTTGGATAGTATATTTAAACCTTATGACAAGCATCAAGTAGGAGTATAGAAGTCAGTACAATTTACCCCCTGGCCTGGAAGAAACTTGTGTTTGAAAGCATTGAACAGACAAAAAAAATAAAAATAAAAAAATAAATAAAAAATAAAACCAGCTAGGAGGGAAGACACCAATTGTCAGCTTCCAGGTGAAGACCACAAGACCACAGAGATGGTGTACACACATTTAGGCGTCAAACCTTTGTCACTGACAATATGTACAGAATGAGCATCCCACTGTAAGATCATTTCTGAGGCAACAAGAGTTGGTACCGAGGAAGACTTTATTACGGGAGATAACAACCAGGAGAGCTATAGAGTCCAAGACTCTTATAGTCCCATCTCCACAATTCAGGGGCAAGCATGGCTTTTCAACTTAGGTCAAGAATGTGATAATGGAAAGGTATGGGGGTAGGAACCCAAGGGCTTTCCAAAAAAAATTTTCTATGATGTCATCTTTGATGGATGGTGTTGTTTTCTTGGTGATAGAAAGTTTCAAAGAGGGTCCAGAGCCAGATGTTATCATCGGGTCTGTTTTGGGTAAAGAATTCATGACAAAGGACCCTTAGGACACTTGGATCTCTTTGTTCTTAATATGCTACTACTGACTGTCTTGCAGAAGTTGAACAGTTAAGACCATCACAATGCAGTCACTCCAGAGCCATAATCATAGTATACAGATCGTGTTGATTAGTAAGAAGGGAAAAGCATGAACTCATCTTATTGCATCAAGTAAGTTACCTAGGGCTCTAGGCAATATTTCTTTTCTTTTACTTGGTACATATTATATTTAAGACTACACAAACAAAAAGTTATTCCTTATTTCTCAGGCATCAGCATCCCCTGCACATGGGTAGACCTAACCAAGAACTAATGATTGAAGAGCATTCAGATTTTATCTTCCCAGTAAGGAGACCAGGAAAAGCAACTCAAAGTGCTGCAAGCTGCTCTGACATGCCATGAACCTGGCAATAGGGACAAGGAGTAATGCAAATAGTTGGCGACAGAAAAAAAGATGTATTCCTTATGTGGCAGCTGCCTGGGGTCAGAGGCATAGGACAGCTAGGGCTATGGTTGGTGTAGAGGAGAAGGAATTTGTCCTCTGAGGGTCTGATTTTTACTTACTTTGTTTTTCCTTAGAACTGTATTTCACAGTAAAGAGCATCATCGACAATTTCATATATACTTCCAAAATAACCAGTAGAGGACATTTCAAATGTGCACAGTACAATGTAATATGTTGAAGGTGGTGAATATGTTCATACATCAATAAAACTGAGGTGAGAGAGAGAGTAGAAGGAGAAAATAGAGAAATGAACAAAGTAGCAGGAAAAGAAAAAAAAATAAAATGTAAGAGACTAGTGGAAACAGAATATCCAGAAATATGGATGTTAAATAAAACAATCACAAAGTAAAATGCAGGTAAAACTCTAAATCACTATAAAAACTTTCCACACTTTATGAAACAATTGTCCTGAAAACTTTAGCACTTCCAGGGACCAGCAGTTAGCGTAATGGCTATGTCGCTGGACTCCCACGCAGTCGACCGCAGTTTGCGTCCTGGACCCGGCGGCTTAAATTCACGCTGGACACGTGTGCGTGCGTGCCCAAGATCCTGAGAGGAGAATAGAGGAGAAGGGATTGTGGCATGGCCATCCCCCCTGGGGGGGGGGTGATTTCTCGCTTTCTGTCTCTCTGTCTCTCTCTGTCTTTCTGGTGAGCGCACGTGCCCTATAGCAAAAACCTCTCCAAAAGAAAAAAAAAAAAAACACTTTATCACTTCCTACACCTCCGACCCGGTCAAGAACACAAAGTTCAATACCAACTGCATGCTTTTCAACCTATGGTAGCCCTTTAAACTGAGAAGGCCTTGAGATATAACAAATTAAGAAATTTGGGACCAGCAGATGGTGTAATGGCTACGTTGCTGGACTCCCATGTAGTCGACCACAGTTCAAGTCCCAGACCCTGTGGCTTAAACTCATGCTGGGCACAGGAGCATGTGTTTCCAAGGTCCCAAGAGGAGAATGGAGGAGAAGGGATTGCAGCATGGCTATTCCCCCTGGGGGGGGGTGATTTCTCACTTTCAGTCTTTCTGTCTCTCTCTGTCTTTCTGGTAAGCACATGTGCCCTATAGCAAAAACCTCTCAAAAAAGAAAAGAAAGAAAGAAAGAAAGAAATGTATCAAACAATCAAAAGATAGACACAAAAATTAGTGTCGCAATCTGAGCTCACAACTTATGCTTCGAGTACGAAGGATACAAAAACAAGTCACAGTGTCTATCTTCTGAAACCAGCAAATTCACATTGCTACTATAAAAGTATTGGTAAAAGAAATAATCACAAAATCATTCTAGTAGGAAGGTTTCTTCCATAAGACCTTCAATTTATGAAAGGAAAGGGAAAAAAGGGTGAATTATAACTTTTTGACTTTCGTTTGAGCTCACTTTCATGACCTCATTTTGTATTAAGAGAATTCGATTTAGAATCTAAAGATGCAAACTGTGAACATAGATAAAGAAGTTATTATTTGCCTTGCAAAGGCCATTTATCTTTCAAAAAATAATTCATAAGACAGTTATTAAAATTGTGCATTTAAGTGTTGGTTTACAGATCATTAACTCCTTTGCAGAGAGGCTCAGAGCTAAAACTTAGAGCCACTATCCTCTGGAGACCAATTCAAAATAAGGATAAATAATTGCAGAAATAACAATGAAAAATCAATAGAAAAAAAAAAACAGAATTAGATTTACCAAAATGTAGCTACAAATGTCCATTCAAAGACTTGGGCGTGCAAGAATGAGGAAAGCTACTACATGACTAATCACTAAAAGAACTGCAGGAAAAAGAGAAGAGGAAACAGTGACAAGGCAAGTTTTCAAGAAACTCTAGAGTCTGCTACAGGTATCTATCCGCTCTTAATTCCTTTGCTCTCAGTCCTTGCATCATTTGTCACTGCACCAAAAGATTTTAACCAGTACTGTAGGCATCCTTATTAAGTTGCTGAATTTGAGTGCATGGAGGATTAATTCATTAAAGTTCAAGTAGAACTACAAAAGAGAATTGATCTACACTAATGTTATCAGACATTTTTTATATGTCACTTTAGGTACTCTTGGCCTCACCTATCTTTAGGAGCTTTGGCCATTTGTTACTATCCCAGCTAACACGAGGAAAAAACCATTCTGTAAGGGATCTGACCTACTCTATATGTAATGTACTGTATATAAGCTGATAGCATCTCCCTTCTTCTGAGAATCCTCTATTATTGCCAGGGTGTGTGAAGCCAAAGACTTTCTTAGAGTCCATTCATGTACAAAATGCAGGTGGGGCAACGAAGACCCCGTGGACTTAATTTTGTCCAGTGGGAGATGGGTGCCGGAGAATAAATTACTTCCCTTTAATTCTCTGGCCCCTCTACCAAGTACTTGCCAATGACATAGTATATAGTAATTGTTTATGCAATTACTTTTAGAAAACACTCCTATGACCTTGAGCAATCAGTGGCTCTTGATAGCAAAGTGTGCCCATTTTGTTAATACAATGTTGCATTGGCTCTCCCTCCTTCTTTGCCTCATTCACCATTTTCCCCTCACTCCTTCTCCCTGAAATTGCACTCCCTAATAAAGAATTTGCCTCAAGCTCAGTCTTTGGAGAAATATAACCAAAGAAGCCCCTCAAGATGATAATGGACTCCTGGTAATTCAATATTCATATATTTAGGAAGCACAAAAAATTACACAAAGTAATAAGAAAAAAAATTCCCCAGAGCAGGCCACCACTGAAGTCAATCCAGGACTCTCATTTTTATTGGTAGTTCTCCCAATGTCAAATGCCACAGAATTTGTTTAATAACTACTTTATGAAATATTTTATTGTACCACCCATTGAATGAATTAAGCTGTAATTTACCTCCATTGTGTATAACAGCTCTTATTCAGATAAGCAAATGGAAAACTATTATTAAACATGAATTTATATGAAAAGTAATTTCTTTCAATTTTCCCTTTTATCCAGTACCCATTGCTAAGGTTGCTTGACCACCTGAACCCAACCCTGCCATATCCTTGCCTGGATTTTAGTGATTTTATATCTTTCTTAGTTTTAGCAATCTCAGCCTAAGGGATTGCCTTGCATTTGCAAGTTCTTAAAAAAAGGGAAGTCTTGGGACTGGCAGTTAGCATAATGGCTATGTCGCTGAACTCCCATGTAGTCGACCGCAGTTCGAGTTCTGGACCTGGTGGCTTAAACTCACACCGGATGCATGTGCGTGCGAGCCCAAGATCCCAAGAGGAGAGTGGAAGAGAAGGGATTGTGGCATGGCCATCAACCCTGGGGGCGATTTCTCACTTTCTGTCTCTCTGTCTTTCTCTATCTTTCTGGTGAGTGCACGTGCCCTATAGCAAAACACCTCTCCAAAAGACAAAAAAAAGAAAGCATATTATATGAAATAATAAGTAGACTTTTTAAAAAGGCAAGGCCACTTTGCCCACACCAGTCAGGACTATTTTTTTGGTTGTTGGTTTGGGAGAGGTTTTTGCTATAGGGCACGTGTGCTTGCCAGAAAGACAGAGACAGAAAGACAGAAACAAAGAAATCATCCCCCAGGGGAGATGGCCATTCCACAATCCCTTCTTCTCCGTTCTCCTCTTGGGATCTTGGGCACGCACGCACACACACCTAGTGTGATTTTCAAGTCCCCAGGTCCAGACTTGAACCTCAGTCAGCCATGTGGGAGTCCAGCAATGTAATCACTGTGCCATCTGCTGGTCCTAAGTCATGCCGTTTCTAGGACTCTATCTGACAGTAATATTAATAAAATATAAAACACAAACTTGTAAAAGCAAGTAAGATACAAAATAAAAGTATTCTTGTCTAGTCAATAAGAAAATAGAAATAATAATAGATAATGATGTACACTTGGTACATTTGTCCTTGCAAATATGCAGTGCAATTCCACAGCAATAGCTGCCCAGGATCTCTACCCCTTGGTAATAAATATTGCCCTGAATATTACAAACAGACCATCCACCATCCCATCAAATAGGCCTATTTCACAATAATTTCCTTTGAGACCTTGGCTCTTGCTAAATTTAATTATAAAATACAGCCAATACTAAAAAAAAAAAC
>NW_006203910.1:426954-429349 GCF_000334495.1 Tupaia belangeri chinensis
TGCTTACTGAACTGTAATATAAATTTCTTACCAAAAATGAGGGGCCCCATATATTTTGCTCCTAACCAATCACTCCAGTTTCATCTTCCACGTGCTATGTTTTCTCATAACTCAAGGTATACTGCCTCTCCTATCCAGTCCCTACCTCCAAAAGTTTGTTCATGATAATTCCACCTCTTGGAATGTCCTTCTCCATTAGCTACCTATCAAGAACATTTCCATCCTTAAAAGTTTAGTTCAAATGCTATCCCCTCCATAAATGATTCCCTAACCAGACTGTAATGGATAGTTGTTGACCCCCTGTGAACTCTGAGAGCATTTTTTCATGTATCATTCATATGTAGGATTAAGTGTATACCCTCATACTGGCTCAGTGACAATTTATAGCTACCTCACTGTTATGTATACTAAAGTGCTCCTTTCACCATCACGACATTACAACTCAGGCAATACTTTATATGACTATCATACTTGTCGTATAGACTGCCATTCATCACATCTGCTTTATTTGTAGATTTCTGTGTACCTGCTTCACTCTCCATACTTCACTGCAACCCACTCTGAGAACAAAAATACACACACACATATACACACACACGCTGAAGTGCCTTTCATGTGGGTCAATATGTATTTATTGAGTTAATCAATGCTAGAGTATCGGATCTGTTTATTAATGGGGTTGTAAGTCTTAAAATATTGAATGCCCTATCTTTTGAAGGCCAATGATTGTGCATTATTAAATTGATGAGGATAATAAAAGCCCTTCATAATCTTAATTATGACCAATCACAGATACAAGGTAATTTATCCAGTTCTTGAAGGTTGAATTAGAGTGTTAACTGGGTCCTTTGAACCCTCACACTTGATTATCATGAAACAGGTCTGGGAGTGATATATCTTCTTCTTCAGTTTCCAATTTGGCTTTATACCTTCAACTGACCTAGGTGACGAACTTGAAATAACCCCATGTACTTCTTCCAGAAACAGAACTATACCTTTAGAAAGTCCAGGAGCAGTATCCCTACTGTTCATTACATGGTATATTTAGCAAGTAATGGAATGACTTTCATAAAATATGTAAAGTTAACATCCACCTGTGCATTCAAATTATATTCATTTTTACCCACCTCCCAGAAAATCTAAGAAAATCTAAGAAAGTTGACAAAGTTGACAATTTTTTCTGTTAAATAAATTAATCAAAATAAAGCCTTTCAGCTTAGAGAAAATCCATCCAGACAAGCATCACCATTGGTTTCCAGTTTGGGAAAAGCAGCTATGAACCCAAATTCAAGCAAAATTCTCAAAGAAGCCTAAATTACCTAGTAAGTACTTAGACAGACCCAATTCTTCATGTGGAGCTTGGCAATAAACAATCCACATAGATTTTTAAATCTCTGCTGCTCCTGTTTCTAACCGTGTGATGTTAAGTCCATAAGGAAAAGTAATAAAGGCTCCTGTTTCTAAGCATATGATGTTAAGGCCATAAGGAAATTAATAAGGATAAAGTCAATATTATTTACCAACCAATCTCAGGTTTGGTTTCTTTTCATTCCTTTTTTTTTTTCTCTCTCTTTCTAAATAGCAATCACTATAGCCAGTAAAGATCACGAAGCCCTACTTTTTCCTGCCTCATCTTTTATCTCACTTTTCTTTTTATGAATTCAGTGAGGCAGTGTTTGGTAATAGTGTCAAATTAGTAGAAAACCTGAGGTCTAGCAATTTGACAATGATATAACTGTCACAATGGGTCTACTTTCAGCATGTACCATGCATAATTAGAATCAAATATCTACCTCTTAGCGTTTCTCTTGGGTTCACCCAACTCTGAAAGCTCTCAGGTCATTAAGGCATATCAATTAGTAATGATTTTCTCCCCAGCCCCCAGCAGCCAGTAAAGCATGCATTAAAGGTGATATCTGCAGTCAAAATTTTAATGTGCACAATTTGAAAATATCTACTTTGATGCACAGAACAGTATCATCTGAGAAACTCATTTGCTTAAAGTTTTATATTACAGCCATTAAAAAATATTTCATCTCCTTGGATGGATGTCCTGTGAACATTTCCCTACCTATTAAGTAATATTAATTGTATAAAGGTTTGGAAAACATACGAATCATTAAAAGTAGAAATGAGATGTGCAATAGCCCAGAAGAGCTAATGTTATCACTTTTGTGGCCAGTTTAACACCTTCTTAATGCAATCATTTTTAACTAAGTCATCATGACCCACAGGAAGTTATTTCCTTTGGAGATAGAAAGGAGGGGACAAAAAAGACAAGGAGATATCATAAGCTCAGTATATCCTAAATATTCATATTAAGTATCAGTGATGTTTTAATCAACTTGGTTAAATATGCCCTGATAGGCACTGTGGAAGCAATTCTTTACAGATG
>NW_006203910.1:430135-432635 GCF_000334495.1 Tupaia belangeri chinensis
TTCCACGTGCTATGTTTTCTCATAACTCAAGGTATACTGCCTCTCCTATCCAGTCCCTACCTCCAAAAGTTTGTTCATGATAATTCCACCTCTTGGAATGTCCTTCTCCATTAGCTACCTATCAAGAACATTTCCATCCTTAAAAGTTTAGTTCAAATGCTATCCCCTCCATAAATGATTCCCTAACCAGACTGTAATGGATAGTTGTTGACCCCCTGTGAACTCTGAGAGCATTTTTTCATGTATCATTCATATGTAGGATTAAGTGTATACCCTCATACTGGCTCAGTGACAATTTATAGCTACCTCACTGTTATGTATACTTAAGTGCTCCTTTCACCATCACGACATTACAACTCAAGCAATACTTTATATGACTATCATACTTGTCGTATAGACTGCCATTCATCACATCTGCTTTATTTGTAGATTTCTGTGTACCTGCTTCACTCTCCATACTTCACTGCAACCCACTCTGAGAACAAAAATACACACACACATATACACACACACGCTGAAGTGCCTTTCATGTGGGTCAATATGTATTTATTGAGTTAATCAATGCTAGAGTATCGGATCTGTTTATTAATGGGGTTGTAAGTCTTAAAATATTGAATGCCCTATCTTTTGAAGGCCAATGATTGTGCATTATTAAATTGATGAGGATAATAAAAGCCCTTCATAATCTTAATTATGACCAATCACAGATACAAGGTAATTTATCCAGTTCTTGAAGGTTGAATTAGAGTGTTAACTGGGTCCTTTGAACCCTCACACTTGATTATCATGAAACAGGTCTGGGAGTGATATATCTTCTTCTTCAGTTTCCAATTTGGCTTTATACCTTCAACTGACCTAGGTGACGAACTTGAAATAACCCCATGTACTTCTTCCAGAAACAGAACTATACCTTTAGAAAGTCCAGGAGCAGTATCCCTACTGTTCATTACATGGTATATTTAGCAAGTAATGGAATGACTTTCATAAAATATGTAAAGTTAACATCCACCTGTGCATTCAAATTATATTCATTTTTACCCACCTCCCAGAAAATCTAAGAAAATCTAAGAAAGTTGACAAAGTTGACAATTTTTTCTGTTAAATAAATTAATCAAAATAAAGCCTTTCAGCTTAGAGAAAATCCATCCAGACAAGCATCACCATTGGTTTCCAGTTTGGGAAAAGCAGCTATGAACCCAAATTCAAGCAAAATTCTCAAAGAAGCCTAAATTACCTAGTAAGTACTTAGACAGACCCAATTCTTCATGTGGAGCTTGGCAATAAACAATCCACATAGATTTTTAAATCTCTGCTGCTCCTGTTTCTAACCGTGTGATGTTAAGTCCATAAGGAAAAGTAATAAAGGCTCCTGTTTCTAAGCATATGATGTTAAGGCCATAAGGAAAATAATAAGGATAAAGTCAATATTATTTACCAACCAATCTCAGGTTTGGTTTCTTTTCATTCCTTTTTTTTTTTTCTCTCTCTTTCTAAATAGCAATCACTATAGCCAGTAAAGATCACGAAGCCCTACTTTTTCCTGCCTCATCTTTTATCTCACTTTTCTTTTTATGAATTCAGTGAGGCAGTGTTTGGTAATAGTGTCAAATTAGTAGAAAACCTGAGGTCTAGCAATTTGACAATGATATAACTGTCACAATGGGTCTACTTTCAGCATGTACCATGCATAATTAGAATCAAATATCTACCTCTTAGCGTTTCTCTTGGGTTCACCCAACTCTGAAAGCTCTCAGGTCATTAAGGCATATCAATTAGTAATGATTTTCTCCCCAGCCCCCAGCAGCCAGTAAAGCATGCATTAAAGGTGATATCTGCAGTCAAAATTTTAATGTGCACAATTTGAAAATATCTACTTTGATGCACAGAACAGTATCATCTGAGAAACTCATTTGCTTAAAGTTTTATATTACAGCCATTAAAAAATATTTCATCTCCTTGGATGGATGTCCAGTGAACATTTCCCTACCTATTAAGTAATATTAATTGTATAAAGGTTTGGAAAACATACGAATCATTAAAAGTAGAAATGAGATGTGCAATAGCCCAGAAGAGCTAATGTTATCACTTTTGTGGCCAGTTTAACACCTTCTTAATGCAATCATTTTTAACTAAGTCATCATGACCCACAGGAAGTTATTTCCTTTGGAGATAGAAAGGAGGGGACAAAAAAGACAAGGAGATATCATAAGCTCAGTATATCCTAAATATTCATATTAAGTATCAGTGATGTTTTAATCAACTTGGTTAAATATGCCCTGATAGGCACTGTGGAAGCAATTCTTTACAGATGACATGGTCTGGTAGTTCTGTTGTTTCGTGGCCAGCTGGTAGAATGAAGCATCAGTTGGTCTCTATTCAGGCCAAAACAAAAATGAAAAAGAGAAAAATAAACAAGCCTATTAGTGCTGAGATTCAGTGGTCTTAAGTAACACGAAATACATGTATGATATTATCTTTTAGAAGTATGAGCAATATCTAA
>NW_006203910.1:433866-435936 GCF_000334495.1 Tupaia belangeri chinensis
GGGACAGTCCCCAAAGAAAAAACCCCACAAAAAAAAAAAAAAAAAAAAAAAAAAAAAGGAAAAAAGGAAATAATGGGTTAGTTCTAGTCCATGTCTGAAAACCTAAGGACAAGGAGAGCTAAGATACAATTCCAGTCCAGAAGTCAACAGACCTAAGAACCAAGAAGAGCCAATGTTTCCGTTCAAGTCCAAAGGTAGGAAAAAAATCTGATGTACTAATCTGAAGACTATTAGGTAGAAATGCTTACTCAGGAGTCAGCATTTTTGTTCTATTCTACCATTCAACTGACTGAAAAAATCTTCTTTACACCTATATCATACAGGAAAAATCTTTTTTATGTAATCTACTAACCTAAGAACCAAGAAGAGCCAATGTTTCCGTTCAAGTCCAAAGGTAGGAAAAAAATCTGATGTACTAATCTGAAGACTATTAGGTAGAAATGCTTACTCAGGAGTCAGCATTTTTGTTCTATTCTACCATTCAACTGACTGAAAAAATCTTCTTTACACCTATATCATACAGGAAAAATCTTTTTTATGTAATCTACTAATTTAATTGTTGATCTCATTCAAAAATACTCTCACAGAAACACTTAAAGCAATGTTTAACCAAATTCTGGACACCCTGTAGTCCAGTCAAATTGATACATAGAATTAATCATCATAACCTCTGTTTTCATAGGCTTAGCTATGTTAAGTAAGTAAAAAAAAAATACTGAGAAAATATAAGGGAACTAATGCTGGGTGGATAAAAATACATGGCTGGGAGATAACAGAGAAGTCCTTTTATGTGGAAAAGTAACCATAAGAGTGTTTGTTGACTGCTATGGAAAATAGGAAAGACTAGACTGCAGTCTCTAGGATAGTAGGGGCTATGTCTGTTTTTTCTTTTTTCTTTTTTTTTTTTTTTTGGTTTGTTTTCAAGATTTTGTTTTATTTTATTATTGGCCAGAAAGACAACATTGTGGCCAAACATGTCAATGACATTAAAATAATTCTCTGGCCTTTTCAATATGAAAATATATTTTTTCCACAGGTTGCCCTGATGTGATCCCAGGAGTCCATGATAACTCCTTTTCTGAAGACTTCCTTTTCTTAGTTACATTCTTGAAGAGCCTGGGCCATGAAGAGGTTTTGAGCAGTGAACTCCTTGATGTTCTGGCAGTAAGTGTTAATGTGGCTTGTGAGGAATAGTGACTTCATCCTGGCTGGGGTCTGGGGAGGTTAGAAGAGCTTGGACAGATCCTCTTCAGGGAGTGGGGATTCTCCTGACTCTGATACTGCATATTCTCCCACTGGTGAAGCTGCTGATACTGATGTTTCTGCTGCTGCTGTTCACTAATATTCCTCATGTATGTGTTACATTTAACTATATCTTGGCTCATTTCATCCACTCTGGCCCATCAACAACTGTAGATTCTTCCCCAAATCATTGCTGCTCGCAAGACTGAGCAATTCATATTTTTCTGCTACAGTTGACTTCTTTCAGAGTTCTCACATTAGGATGTTGATCAGATGTGAATTTTTAATTACAATCAGCATTTCTTCAAACATGTGTTCAAAGGTGATAGTTGCCTATTTCAATGCTTCCAGAGAAAAATCCTTCTCTTTACAAACTTTCATCCATTTAGGAGTCAGACTATATGCCTTTAGTGAGGGAGATCCTTGGACAGTTTTTATGGGGTCATAAAGGAAAACAACAGATTCTTCAATGGCATGTTGGTAACTGAACTGAGAATCCAAGAATGCCCAAATGATGAACAAGCCATGGTATGTGGACTGGTACCAGCCCACATGGAGATGATCTATGTTGGCATGGTGAAGCCCCCACATCATTTCCATCTGATACTGCACTTCATCAAAGTCAGCATCATCCTCTGTAGGTTGGGGGAATAGAAAGCAGTTGGTAATTTCAGGCCCCAAACATCCCTTGAACAACTTCAGTTCCTCGTCCTTCTCTTTGACTATCTGTAATACCACCAAGCCATCTATCTGCACTTGCTTCACATTCAAATCTCCAGAGTTGCCTTTGCCTTTGTCTTTTTGCCTTTGTCTTTGCCTTTGCTTTGC